>NC_137028.1:4963961-5213961 GCF_032717465.1 Coenobita brevimanus | reverse complement strand
AATATTTAATTAATAAAAAATAAAAAAAAATGCCGCCAAAGTAACAATATCCTGCATGACGAAGGTACAATAAATTCTCAAACGCAAGACAGAATTAATCCTTGACGAACTTTACTCACGCAATAACCAAATAAAAAACGCACTTCAGCTGTCAAAATGGTGAGATTCTGTATGAGAAAAGCACAATAAATTTTCCAGACTCAAGACAGTATTAATCCTTTGCTAAGTCTCCCTCGTGCAATAATCAAGCAAAAACATTCCCCGGTACAATATCACTCAGCTCTGCCTCGTAAGTCTACACTCCCTCCGCGCCTCAAAAAAGGGAGAGAGAGAAAAACGCTACATACACAACAGGATTCGCATATGTAAATGAATAGGATATAAGCATGTAAATAGGAGAGCAGGACGTTTATAATGAGGACGAGATATATAAAATGTTGAGGGATATTACGAGTCGGCAGGATGCAATGTTAATAAAGCAACACACACCACTGCAACACACCACCGCCAACACCGACTCTTCTTTCCTCTTCTCCCTGCAACACTCGTCCGGCATAATGTTGCAAAGGGAGATAGGAAGCTGGGGGAAAGAGGGAAGGGTGGGGATGGAGTGAGGATGCGAAAATAGGAGGGTGAAGGTGAGGGAAGGGCGTGGGAGACGAAAAAATGTGGATGCAAGCTAGTGTACAGAACATGTGAGTGAGGGTGGGATCTGAGAGTGGTTATGGATGAGGGTGAGGGAAGGATGAGAATGAGAATGGTTACAGAGTGATGATAAAAGTGGGGGTTGGAGTACGAAGGGTGATCAGAAAGTAATGACAGTTCGTGCTATAACATGAAAACCTTGAATGATGGGAGGTAGGGGAGCAAGGAGAGTGCAGAGTTGCCTGTCCTTACGAGTTTGAACTTGTCGCCGTATGCCTGACTTTTCTTGTTTTATTGTTGTGAGTGAATGCTTCACTGTTGTTTTTGCTCTCTGGCCAGAAACATGGATTACTCGAAAGAAGGCTGCAGGTTCTACATTTTTACGAGGTGGAAACTGGGAAAGAAAGCAAACAGAGATTCGAGGGGAATTATTACAAGTTTATCCAGACACTACTCCTTCCCTGGAAACTGTTTCCCGCTGGATTCGTGCTTTCACAGCAGGAAAAACTGAATTGAAAGATGAACAACGCTCTGGACGCCCCCGGACATCCGTGACCGAAGCAACAACTGTCCGTGCACGGTCCATCATTGACGAGGATCCAACTGCAACTCTTAGGTTCTTAGCCTTGGAGCTTGATATCAGTTATGGGAGTGCATATGACATCGTGCATGAACAATTACACCTGAGGAAGAAGTGTTGTCGATGGATACCCCATTTGTTGACTGATGAGCAAAAGGCTGAACGGGTGAGGATTTGTCGTGTCTGGCTTGCTGAATTTGAACCAAATGGTCCAAAACGGTTCTCAGATGTTGCTACTGGAGATGAGTGTTGGATTTCATTCTTCACAACCCGTGACAAGCAGTCAAACATGGTGTGGTTGGGCGATGAAGACCCTCGACCTCAGATTTTGAAGGAAGGATTTCGCAGCCGGAAGCGCCTTTTCACCATCTTTTTCAATTCTCAAGGACCAATCTGCGTGGATGTGATGCCTGAAAAGTCCACTATCACAGCCCGATACTACACAGACCAGGTCCTTCCACAAGTCTTGGAACACAAGGCCAACACCGCACCAACCCGCCGTCGGTCTCGCCTTTTGCTGCACCACGACAATGCTGCACCCCACAAAGCTCGCCTCACTATGCAGTACCTGGAACAACAAGGTATAACTCTGCTCCCCCACCCACCCTACTCATCTGAGCTGGCTCCCTGTGACTTTTGGTTGTTTCCAAAAATTAAATCTGCCATCGCTGGGAAGCAATTTCATCGCATCCAAGACTTGGCACGGACCGTCAATTCAGAACTCCGAAGTATACCGTCTTCAGAGTACCACGCTTGCTTCATGAAGTGGAGAAAGAGAATGGAACGCTGCATAGAGGTTGGAGGGGAGTACTTTGAAGGAATGTGAGTCATAGTTTGATAATTCTTCATGCTAATAAAAGTTTATGGACTCACTGTCATTTCTTTCTAATCACCCCTCGTACTAACTAAGAACAAGCTGGAAGGGCAGGAGTAAGAAGAAATATTTGAAATTAAAAAAAAGGAAAAATGAATGGAGTAAAAAATGCCACCAACGAAGGATAACAGAAAAAGGAAACTGAGGACAGGAATGAAGAAAGAAGAGGGAGGAAGGAAGAAAGGACGTGTGAAGAGGTGGGTAAGGTGGGGGGGGGGGGAAATTGTGAGAGGGAAACAGATACTGGGTGAAGGGTGACAAGAGAGGGGAGAAGATGAGGAGGGAAGAGGGGGAGAGGAAAGAGAAACGATGGCAAAAGAGAAGGCATGAGCGAAGAACGGAGTGTTGAAGTATGTGACAAAGAGAGGGACGTATTGAAGAGAGAAGGAAGGGGAGGGGAGGCAGGAAGCAAGAAGTATGCAGGTAAAGGGAAAAAAGTGAAGATGGAGGGGAAAGGAGAGGATGAGGAAAGGAAAATGAGAGGGGGAGGAACATAAAGAAGGATGAGCTACAAGAAGGAAGGAAGGAGGAGGGAGGGAAGTAAGGAAAGGGAAGGGAAGGACAGGAAGAATATGAGAAGTGTCAGTGCCACACGGGTAAGGCGAGGACGAAGATGAGAGGAAAGGGATGAGGAGACGAGGGCCGAGGACGAGTCAGCGGGAAGGGGAGTAGAAAATGGAGGAGGAGAAGCAATAAGAGAAGAGAAACGCAGTAAAAGAAACGAAAGAAAAGGGGAGGGAACGAACGAAGGAAAAGGAAGTGGGGGCGGGGGAGAGGAGAAAGGGAAGGGAAGGAAGGTGAGAGGAAGGAGAAGAAAAAAAAAACGGAGAAACTGCCAAGTGGGGAAGGAAGGAGAAAGAAGGGGAAGGGATGGAGAAGGAGGGAAAGGAATAACAAGGGAAAGAGGGATGAAAAGGAAAAGGAGATTAAGGGAAGGAGGAAGGAGGAGGGGAAGGTTAAAGGGAGGAAAAGAGGAAACACAGAGAAGTGATGAGGAACGACACGAGGGAAAAGGGAAGAGGAGAAAATAACAAGCAAGGGGAGGGGTGGGAGTACAAAGACAGGGTGGGAGATGGGGAGGAATGGAAGACGGGGAGGGAGAGGGATAGAGAAGGGGGAGAAGGGGAGAGGGGAGGAGGGGAAGTCGAAGAAAGTGGTTAGAGACGTCGAGAAGGAAGGGGGGGAAATGGAGAAGTAACAGACGAGAGAGAGAGAGAGAGAGAGAGAGAGAGAGAGAGAGAGAGAAAGAGAGAGAGAGAGAGAGAGAGAGAGAGAGAGAGGGGGGGGAGGGGGAGGGAGGGAAAGGGGGGAACTGCATTAAATTGGGCTCAAAAGAAACTCCGGCAAGACGCATGAATCTAATATTTCTTAATTTTCACGCTGGAAACGAAACTACCAGGCATTTTCCCAGTTCCCCACCCTCTCTCTCTCTCTCTCTCTCTCTCTGTAAACTACGAAGCATTTTTCCAGCTTCTTTTTCTATATCGTTCGGGTACTGCTTTACTCTCTCTCTCTCTCTCTCTCTCTCTCTCTCTCTCCCTCTCTCTCTCTCATATTTCACCAGCATCCCCAGGCATATTTCATTTCCCGTCATTTGCATTTCTGCTTTTCTCCTCTCGTTTCTTCCACTCATTTGAACATCGCCCAAAATCATATGAATATAAAATAGATAATAAACGCGTTAAAATAAAATGCGTTAATATAGTGAAGGTGGTAATAGACGTTTCGAATCCTTTAGCTCCGGATGGCCTCGCTTAAGCTGAGTAAAATCGTCTGACTGGAGATGGAACAGAGTCAGACGGATGCCATGAAGGGAGGCAGTTTCAAACCCCTGAAGACTGGAAAAAATCGTCTGAGAGCAACAAGTATAAAAAAAAAAAAAAAATGGTCCTTATAATGAAAAAATTATGTTCCACTTCCAACTGAATAAAATCGTCTGGCAGTGACTAAAATAAAGCAAAATAAAGGCGCATTGGTAATGACGTAAAGCCTCTCAACTATACTACAGTAAATAAATTCATCTGACTACCCTAAATAAAAAAATAAAGGAGGTGGGTTAAGTAAGGGTCTTGTCCTAAACTCTATCCATTAGTGCATTACCATCTAATGAATAAATAAATGGGTTAAATGAATTAGTAGGCCTATTTGTATTCACATCCATATTCAAGTCTTATGCAATATTCTCAATGACTTCTATACTTTAAGTCCCCCCCCCCTCTCTCTCTCTCTCTCTCTCTCTCTCTCTCCTCGTCTGCTATTCATAACTCCTGGCCACAAATTCATGAGAGTGCAAGGCGTGCAAGAAGGTGTACCACACAAACTACCACACAGCACCACCACGCATCACACACTACAAACTACTACCATACACCACAAAACATCACAAACCACTACAACATACACTACTACCACACACCGCCACCACCACCATCACCACTAGCTCACATCACCATTTACTACCACGCACACACCACAAACCACCACCACCACCACCACCACCAACACACTACCACCGCACGGTAACAAACCACCACGCCACACATCGCCACATCACACACCAGCACACCACACACCACTATTTCACCATACACCACATACGCTAAAAAATACACACCATCATACCACATACACTAAAACCCACACACCTCCACACCACATATACTAAAAACCACACACCAACACACCACATACAATAAAAACTACACACCACACCACAGAACAAAACCACCACCACCACCATCATCACACACACTACCGCACCACATCATCACACTGCATCACAACCAACTTCTCACAACACCACACCATACCACACCACCACACAGCGTCACAAACCAACACCACACTTTACCACACAACATAACATCAAACCACACCACACCACACCAGACCACACATCACACCACCACCCTATCTCTGTTTCAACATACACTACCATACAGCTCACTTCAACAAACAGTACCTCACATACACCACCACATCACACACTCACCCAACCTCCCTCCCTACATACCATAACCCAATACTGAGCCACACACCATCACCATGCTTCATCTCACCACACACTAAAACTACTGTACACACCGCCACCCTACTACTACTACTACTGCTACTACTACTACTACTACTGCACACACACACACACACACACACACACACACACACACACACACACACACACACACATCAATTCCCCCACATATCTTCAACTCTGCAATTCTCCTGTTACCACCGATCAGTTCGGTATATTCCCAGAGCAATCTAAACTAATTCTAAAAAATTACCAAACCCTTCTGCCCAAGGACTTTTTTCGTTTTATTCTTGCCATCACCTAACAGTTTTATGCCGCAATGGAGACACGTTTCATGGTGGAGATTAAAAAAGATTGCTTCATAATGTAGTATATTGAAAACTGTTCTTAAATTCCTTCATTACAACAGGTTTCCCCAAAGTTATATATCTCCCACTCAGATCAGGGACATCTACGAGTTTTCATTTTATTCATTCTACCTCCACACGATTTTGTTCAGTTTAGGAAAGATTAACGAACTGAAGGGGTCAGACACAGCTGTACTTACTTCCTTCAAGCCTTACTGAAGCTGAATATATCGTCTGGTAGCAGCAAGGAATAATAGTAATAATAATATTAATAATAATAATAATAAAAATAATGATGATGATGATGATGATAATAAAAGACGTCATCCGGAATCAAGAGGATATATGACTTTTCCTGGAGACAACAGATGTCAAAATGGTTTGTTCTTGTTGCTACGGGCCGAAAATATTTGCTTTACGAGAGCAATATAGTCGTGGAAATGATGCTGAAGGCTAAATCTAATCCTCCAGTTTGAAAAGCCTCTGCCAAGTCCAAAGAAATCGTCTGGAGGTATCAAGAAGTGGAAAGACATCATCGTATTGAAGGACTTCATTACCCGTCCCCGCCCCGGAAGGGCTCGGGGACGGGTATTGTTTTCACTCGGTTTGTGTTTGTTTGTCTGTCTTTTGACAACTTTACGCGTAAACTACGGGTGCAATTTTAACTAAAATTACAGGGATGATGGGCTATAACCTTTTGATCACCTGAATAAATTTTTGGGCCAAACTGGGTAGAGGCCCAGACTCTAGGCCCACAAAATGTAATAAAAAAAAAAAAGGGGGGGGCGGAAAGGAAACAAAAATAGTTTCTTCGCCATAACTCCATTCAAATTCGTCATATCGACATGAAACCACAACTTAAAGGTGCATCTTTCAAATATGCATCCTATAACATGCCTCATTACATAAGGGGAGTCTCCGCCCCCCCCCCAGTTAGCAGATGGGGGGTCAATGTCAAGTAGGTCGGGTCTAAAATTTTAAATGGGCATAAAATCGTCAATTTTCACCCGATTTAATCCAAGTTTGATTTGTGCCATCTTTGACTAGATATCCTGTTGTGTTTATACCTCAGCACTAAATGACTGCCGGGGACGAGTTTGCTGTGCCTTGGCACCGCTTCTTGTTATAAATAATTGGACTTAATCTTAACCCCTCCTTCAGTATGACAGCGTGTTTTATTCTTGTTTCTACCAGACGATTTTTCATACTGGGGAAGTGTTTGGTAGTAAAGGGAAAGAATTACGGCGTGTTTCAAACCCCTTCACAACGAGGGGTTACTCTTAGACGTCATATATGTTTCATTTTTGCTACTTCCTGAAAATTTCATTCAGTTCAGATTCGACTGTTTTCAATGATGGGGTTATTGCAGACTGCCTACTGTATATCAACCCCGTCAATACCACATGGCTCCTAAACTAAAAAAAAAAAAAAAAATCGTTTGTCGGTAAGAAAAAAAAAGGGGTTACAGAGAAAAAAAGGGGGTACATTATCATGAAAGGGTCTAAAAAACGTGGTAATGAACGGAAAAGAAAAATTCATCGTAGGGAAATTTAAATCGTCTAGTGACAGAAGGAAATAAAAAACTAAAAGGCACTTCATCGTAGTGAAGGAGTTAAAATCGTCAAGTGACAGCAGGAATAAAATATAGAAAAACTGTCATCATGCTGAAAGGGTCAATGGTCTATAATAATAGCAATCCACGGCTGGAATTGAGTGTTGCACCCTGGCATTTACAGTTTTGTGATTCCAGGCATGGCGCGCGCGCTCACACACGCACACGCACGCACGCACGCACACACACACACACACACACACACACACACACACACACACACACACACACACACACACCTATATACACAGCTTCACATTCCCACACAACAAAACACATACACAAATACACACTCAAAATCCAGACACTGGCATACACAGAGGCACATTCATTTAAGCTGAGGACGTGGCATATAATAGTGGTGATAACACAGTTTTTTCAGAGTACAAGTTAAAATTGCCTCGGTAACTCTGACAATAATCAGCGCGCTGGGTGGACGCCACATCCCCACACCACACACCCCGGCACATGGAATGGCCGGGAATGGCCTTGAACTCTGCAGGAATTAAGAAAGATTACAGGTGGAGACTGGAATAGGACTGGAGTGTGTGCATGATTATGATGCATGATTATAGTGGATTACTACTTACCAGTTAATTACTGGTGTCTATGCGCCTTTAGTTTCACTAATATCTTTATCTATCTATCTATCTATCTATCTATCTAAAATGTATTCAGAGCTACTGCAAAACAATCTTTAATCATTGTCTATCTTTCTCTGACTTTCCATGTCCGTCTACATCTATCTACGTATATCTGCACACAAACACGTGACATGCAAATGACACTGCAAATCCAGCCAGGTAGTCTATCTCATCACACAACTCACCAAACCATACCACACCACACCACATCACACCACACCACATCATACCACACCACGCCACATCAAACCATCCCACATTCATTGCTCGCAGGTACAGAGGCGAACATTTCTGAAAACCTCGGACTGTAATTTCCACCCATGCCAAATATTTTATCAACAACAGAATGGGTCCGTCCAAATAAAATCGCTGGCCAGTTCTCTTTGTTTTGCTCTCTTCCACTTTTTTTCTTTTCATTTTTTTTTTTTTTTGCGTGCGTCTGGTTGTAATTGCCATGACGCTGTCGTTGTGCTCATACCATTCCCCATCTGTTTTATAATATGTCCTCTCTCTCTCACACACACTCTCTCTCTCTCTCTCTCTCTCTCTTACCGACATACCTCTCTACTCCCTGTCTCTTTTATCCCTCTCTTCCTATATTCCTCTCCTTTCCCTCTCCCTTTCCCACTACATTCTCAGGACCGCTTTTCTCCATATCATACCTCTTTCCATCTCTGTCTTTCCCCTTCCTCCTCCCTCTCCCATTCTCTCTTATGCACCTACCTCTCTTTGTTTTCCGTTTCCTGTCCCCTCCCTCCTTCTCCTCCCGCCTCCCATTTCCCTTCCCTTTGTCTCTTCCTTCCTTTCTCCATTTCTGTTATCGACTTCCTTCCCCTTCACCGTCCATCCATCCCTCCCCCCTTCCCTCCCCCCTTTCCACTCTGGTTTCACCTTTCTCTCCTTAACCCCCTCCTGATTCCCTTCCCTCTCTTTCATCCCTCCTCCCTCCTGCCCTTCTACCCTCTATCCGTGGCACTCTACCTTTGCTATTCTCCAATTCCTAGCACTATTACACAATATTCCCAGCGCCACTATCCTGCCATCTCTTTGTTACTGCCCCGACTAATCCTGTTTCTCCCTATTTCTGGAACTCCTACCCCCCCACATCCCCGTCCCCTGCCACCGTTATATTGTTAGTCTCTCTCTCTCTCTCTCTCTCTCTCTCTCTCTCACACACACACTCCTTCCAGACATTTCCTTCTCCTGGCACTGATACCCTGCTAGTATCTCCCCTTGACATTGTTCCCAGGCGTCAAGTCTCTTTCCATTTCAGTGGCCTCATTCTATTCCCATTTCCTAACGTCAACTTTCTTCCCCTTCTTCTAAACTCTACACTCTCCCCTTCTCAATTCCCCACTCCCTCCCCTACCCAATGTTTGACCATTTTCCTTCCCTAAATAAACCCTCTTCCCTTTCTCTAACCCCATCAGCTTCCCTTTACCTAATTCATCTTCCTTACACTCGTCCTTTTCCTCATCGTCCCCAACCTCTAACCCTTCCTCTAACCTCCCTCCAACCCTCCCTCTCCCACCCCCCATCCCCATCTATCACCTCACCTTTCCCCACCCACTCCACCAATCCCCCTTCCCCACCAAACCCACCCACCCAGACCCTCCCCAGCTCCCTGTCATTCATGCAAATTATTTTCAAGTGGGGTAATTTCAGAGCCTAATTTCGGGGAAGTCGAGACCAACTTAAAGGATTTTACTTTTGTGATCATTTAATCCATTTCGTTTTTCACCGCCACCGATATTTTTCCCGTCAATTAGTACCCAACAGCAGCGGCACTTTTAATAATGATCACGCACGCTTTTATTTTTTTTTTGCCTGTGCTGTGTGTGTGTGTGTGTGTGTGTGTGTGTGTGTGTGTGTGTGTGTGTTTAATGTAACTATTCACTGAACTTTTTTTTTCTTTTATCAGTGTGTGTGTTTTCTCCGCTGTTAAAAAAATCAAATAACCTCTCTCTCTCTCTCTCTCTCTCTCTCTCTCTCTACTTCCTGATTAGCTATGTAAATCAACAGCAAACGTACCACAATTTTTCAAAGTATTTTTAATCGATTTATTGACATACTTCGTTACCGACACTCGAATGAAAGGGATCGAGGTTTCTCTTCCTACAATCATCTGCTTTGTTTAAAAAAAAAAAAAAAAAGACCTCTCTCTCTCTCCCTCTCTCTCTGGTACAATTTATGCATACAGTATTGTAAAGCTCTCGCAGCGATGTATTAAAGAAGTGTGCCAGTGTGAAATTTTACTGTGATCTGTGTGTGAGGTGTGGCAGTGTGAAGTATGGCTGTGAGATGTGTGGCAGTGTGTGGTGTGACAGTGTGAAGCGTGGCAGGGTGCGGTGTGGCAGTGTGAGGTGTGGCAGTGTGAAGTGTGGCAGTGTGAAGTGTGGCAGTGTGGTGTGTGACATTGCGAGATGTGACTGTGTGGTGTCTGGCAGTGTGCGGTGTGGCAGTGTGCGGTGTGGCAGTGTGAGGTGTGGCTATGTGAGATGTGAAAGAGGTGTGGCTGTGTGCGGTGTGGTAGTGTGAGGTATATGAAGGGAAGCAATATAAGGCAAACGTGAGATGTGTTTGAAGTTGGCCGTTTGTAGTAAAATATGACTTCGAGGTGTGTGTGTGTGTGTGTGTGTGTGTGTGTGTGTGTGTGTGTGTGTGTGTGTGTGTGTGTGTGTGTGTGTGTGTGTGTGTGTGTGTGTGTGTGTGAGACAAAAACACTATTCCAAATCTCTTGCACCTGTACTATATAAACATTAACTTTACATTTATCAAAGAAGTTTTTCCATGACTGTACGTTAATGTAGCAAAACTTCGGTGATAAAAAGCTCAATTACAAACCTTTCATGGGTCTGGAATGATAAACACACACACACACACACACACACACACACACACACACACACACACACACACACACAAAACGCTTACAGAAGTTTTTCGGTAAGGCTTATAAATTCTGCAACGAACACCCGACGAACATAAGAGCACTCTGTGTGTGTGTGTGTGTGTGTGTGTGTGTGTGTGTGTGTGTGTGTGTGTGTGTGTGTGTGTGTGTGTGTGTGTGTGTGTGTGTGTGTGTGTGTGTGTGTGTGTGTGTGTGTGTGTGTGTGTGTGTGTGTGTGTGTGTGTGAGAGAGAGAGAGAGAGAGAGAGAGAGAGAGAGAGAGGTTCCAGTGTCGGTGATGTTTAGCTTATAACTCCAGACTTCCTTCGTTACCCCTGTCTTCTTTTTCCTCCTCTCCCTTACATATTATGCTTCTCTCTCTCTCTCTCTCTCTCTCTCTCTCTCTCTCTCTCTAATAACTGTTTTGAGCTATCTTGTGTTACTCCCATTATTTTCTTACTTAATATTACACAAGTACCAATACACAGGTTACTTCTCACCGTACTCTTCTAGACAGTGGATATTTCGTAACGTCTCATTGTCGGCTATTTACTCTACAACTTAGTTGCTAATAATTCTCATAAATGTTACTGACGCCAACGATGTTATATTAAACAGACAAATACCATAAAGACAATATTAATGTGCAACAAGCAAAATAAATCGCTGCTTCGATTTTTTTTTTTCTGTTGTACGGTCGCAATCAAAAGTCCTGTCGCCTCTCCTGCTTTTCTCTCCATAAACTTTGAAGACCAATGTGGTGAATCCGCAGCAACCGACACTGATGGCGTTATTAGCTACGAATAGGTGTCATCAGTGTCGTTTGCTGCGGATTTGCCACAATGTCAAGCCTGTGAAGAGAAAAACAGCGGAGGGGACACGAGTTTTGATGCCGACTGTAAGCGATATAAAGGAAACACACACTGTTCCGGTGAAAAGTGTGTCAAATTGCAGGACGATATATTTGGGCTAATTTTGAGTAATAAATGCTATATAAACATGGGTCCAATTCTTAATTGTCACGGAGCTACAATTACTGATAACCTTATGGGTGAATAATGAAGGAGGTTAATTTCGCCCATAAGGTCACCAGTAATTATCACTTCTTTAACGGTTGGGAACTGTACCCACATTGATAAAGCAATTATTAATAAAAATTAGCCAAAAAATATATCCACAGGCACCAAATCTTCACGAAGAGGGGGGGGGGAGGAGCCAGCGATATAATGATTACCTTCTTTTTACCCTAAAGACCTGAAACTGCAGTCTCTCCATTTTGAATACTGGGGTGTAACAAGAGATTTACATTAGAATATGATGACAGTCAGGAAGAACTGCTGTTACAAGAATGCAGGACCGAAAGACTTTCTTGTTCTGCCACTGGAGCTGCGTGAAACAAGTCGCACAAGAATGTAAATTTGGGACAAGTTATGGTAAAAGGAGTACAGTATGTCCAGCTCCCGCACTCTTCACCTAGTTATCTTTCCCACTTGTCCAGGTTCACCCAGCAGTACAGTTAGGGACCTGGATATAACATCGACCACTGCGGGTTATATTCTAGGAGGAGAAATGGGCTCTTAAAATATATATATATATATTGTCTACCTCAGTGGCCCTCGTGCGGCTGATACGTACAAAATTTAAGCCTCCTTCTTTCTCATCGGTCAAAAAATAATTATATAGCTAAATTTTATCATGCAATTTGAGACTGTACTTTCGATAACTAAGAAACTGTATACTGTAATTACAATACGTGTTTGTGCCAATAAACAATTCTTGAAACGCTTCCTGAACACGACTGAAATGAGTTAAATACACGACACCGAGATGGTCAGTCAGTAAAGGCTGCGACGGCTTCTTGGTTCCTGGATCCACTTTCGTAATTCACTGCATTACTACTGCATTCCATTATTTTACTTATTCTTTCTCCTCTGTTACTTCCTACACTCTCTAATTACCTCCTCTCTCTGTCATTACTTCCTCACACTAATTAGTAACCTACAACAGAAATAACACCTTTCACAACGAAAAGCCGTTCCTATGCTGTACGGAAATTGTCTGGGATAGAAAGCACAAAATAAAAAAAGTTGTTCAATACTGGAAGGACTAACTGATGCTTCCACAGCTGAACATTGTTACTGACACATTAACCCTTTAATTTTGATGACGACCTTTTTTATTTTACTTCTGCCATCAAATGGACAGATTTTTCCAGCTTAGGGGGGAATTTTCACTGTGCGAGATTAGATATTGGGCTGACTTTTATTAATCTTTTTACTACAAGACGGTTCTCCTAGGCTGGATAAAATCGTCTGTTAGGTAGCCAGGATAATAATTAAACAGACATCATCATTCTGGAGCGTTTTACTGATGCTAGTATTACTACGATAGATTCCATTTAACTCTACGCTGAATTCAATTCAACAATACTGTATTTTTTACTCTATCAAATAGATCATGTACTGGTATTATATTAGCTTTTTCTTCTTACCTATCGAGCCCAAGACTACTACATAAAAGTCCTAATGTGCTGTGACTGAAATATATCCTTCCATAATGGATTTACCTGGTTCGTCAAAAAATTCAGGTAGCTCAGCTTTTATCACGCTGTGATGTAGTGGTAACAGTGCCTGACTTTTATCTAGAAGTCTAAGGTTCGATTCCCGGTCAGGAGCATAAAAAACATTTGTATACACGCGAGTAATGTGTGTCTCTCCAAAATAAAGATGTTTGTGTTGTGGCTGGGAAAAATTAAAACTGCTCTGTCACTTACCGATTTGCATGAGGCTGAGCAATAGTCCTAATGTGTTGTGACTGAAATATATCTTTCCATACTAATGAATTTATCTGGTTCGTCAAAATATTCAGGTATGGTTAGCTCAGCTTTTATCGCGCCGTGGTCTAGCTGTAACAGTGCCTGACTTTTATTTAGAAGTCTCGGGCTCAATTTCCGGTAAGGAGCGTAAAAAAAACACATGTACTGTACACATGCGTGTAATGTGTGTCTCTCCAAAATATATATACACACACAGTATATTTAAACTGTTTTTTCTGTATGGTCAACCACATAGCTCAAATGATTGCCAATAAGGGGGTCAGTCTCACTGACATTTATTTGTAAAGTCACTCAAACACATATAAGAATATAAGCCAAATAAAGATCGTTCTACCAGCATATTTCTAGTCCCTTATAACATTCAAATGTTTCCCAATTAAAAGCTTCTACCAAGCTTTATTTCTGTAGGTCACTCAAGACGCTCCCATGATCATCGACAAAGGTCATTCAACTACTAAAAGTCACTCGAGCGGCTCATAAGACTGCGGATAAAAATTCTACTAATATTTCTCCACAAATTCAATCAATATATCCCATACGATTCCAAAAAAACATCATTTTCTGCCCTACATCAAACAGCTAAAAAACTGCTAATTGAAAACTAATTAAAAACCAAACTTTTAACCATACAATCACTCACAGGCTTCAAAAGTTTGCCAATAAATATAATTCTACCAAGCACTTATCAACAACGCCGCTCTCACAGCTAAAATGGGAATAAACCTTTTTACCTGAAGTCGCTCATTCAGCTTTAAGAACGTGATTTTAAAAAATGATTCAACCAGTCTTCTTCTTTAACGTCACTCTCATGAGTGTAAAAAAAAAGAAAAAAGAAAAAAAGGAAAATTAAAAGAACGGCTAATAAAAAAATCATTCCACCTAACTTTTTTTCTCGTCACTCAGAGTCCACACCAACGACTGCCAAATTACAGCACCTTCTAACGTATTTCTGCAACGTCACTTACACAGCTTAAGAAATTACCGATAAGTGTTCACTAGATATAAATATATAAGATGCCCCTACTAATTACACAACGACCTAAGGTTAATTAATACCTGCATATGTGAATTGTAGGGCCTTTTATCAGAAGTGTGTGTGGGTGTGGGTGTGTGTGTGTGTGTGTGTGTGTTCTTGCGATCACCCGACAAACTGACCATATAAGATACAATCTTTATTAACCACTTCAGTACAAGAGGTCATGCCTAAGATGAATAAAATCGTCTGGAAATGGCAAGAACAAATTACGAAAAAAAATCATGGACCTGAACAGATTAACTATGCTATTTTTCCCTCAATGGCACTCAAACCACTTCACGTTGTCTTCTATTAACTCTCAACTACAATGGAAATCTTTAAGGTGCATATATCGTGTGTCGTGAGCAAGAATGTAATATAAAAAGATAGTCGTACTGAAGGGGTTAATGAAAAAAACAAAAAAACTGGAATCTCCTGTGGTGTATAATATCGCTTAACATCTTCAATCCGGTGACGTCATTTTTATTCATCTTTATTTACTTTTTTTTCCTTTTTTTTCTTTATTCTTGCTATCTCCAGACATCTTCACTGGATTCCAGGGGTTAACAGGAACAGGGATAATGAAGACTGATTTGCTGGAAGCGTTAATGACAAAAGCTGGAACCCTTTAAGCTTAATAACTTGTCCTGATGTAAAATGAACAAAATATGATAAACACTCGTAGTCATGGGGTTAATGGGAGATTGGTTTTCACTCCTTTCCTACTGAGTCATCTCTTAAGCTGAATAAACACAACTGGTGGTCAAAAGATTAAATATATGTTATCCATCCTTCATCTCTTCTACCCTAGCCCACCTCCTTAGTTCTTGCCCCAATCCATCCTCCCCTTCTGTAATCCCTACCACCAACCGCCCTCCCCGTTCTATCCTTTCCCTCAACCCTGTTCTTTCATCCTCACTCTAAACTTCCTCTTCCATCCCCCATCCTCCTACTCACCCTCTTCCATATCTATTCCCCCCCCTCTTCCATCCCCACTCAAACCCCTTCTTTACCCCATTCTTCCAGCCTAACCATGACCCTTCCCCTCTTCATTTTCCAGACCCCCTTCCATTCCTACCCAGTTCTCCCTTCTTCCTTTTCCCCCTTCCCTCCCCCATCCCCATTGCCCTCTCAATCTCAGCTTCCCAAATATTTCCACAGCTATCCATTTTCTATCTCCCCTCCACCTGCCTTCCACAAAATCCACTCTCGTCTTTCATTTATCCTGTACTATTTCGTTCTTTCGCCTCAAAACTTTATTTCTTGCTTTTCACTCTTATTCTTCTCTCTTTACTTTTCTCTCTCTTTCATCTCACTATTTTTACGCCAATTTTTCCCCCCCCTCCTCCCCCCCATTAACCTCCCCTTCTCCACCTATATCGTTTTTCCCCCCCTCCCCCACTCTCACTCTCCCCCACTCCCACTCTCTCTCTCTCCCTCTCTCTCAACGCCATGCAATACACACATCGCAACACAGGTTTCGACTCTCTCTTCTTCCCTCCCCAAACACTTTTTTCCTCTCTCTCTCTCTTATTTTCACGTTCATTTTAAACTATCATCTCTCTTCTCACTTTCCCCTCGTCCCTGCTTTCCCTCTCGCCTTTTTCTAACATTTCCAGATCTTTTACATTCATCTTTTATTTTCACTCCCTCTTCTCCCTTCTCCCCTCTTCCTCTTTCTCACATTTCCACATTTTATTCATTCGTCCTCCTCTCTTCCATTCTCCTTTTTTCCTTCCCGTCCATTTCCAACTCTCCCCCTTTCCCTCCCTTCTTCTCCACCTCCTCCTCACACCCTTCCCTCCTCTTCCACTCTCCACCTCCTCCCCAACATTCCATCCACTTCATCCAACCTCTTGCTCCCTCCACTTCCTTCCCTTTCTCATCCCCCTTTTTCCTTCATTTCCTCCTCTCATTTCTCCATCCTCACTTTCCTCTTTCCTTCCATCCTCTTCATTTTTCCCCTTTCCTTCCTCTCCACTTCCGTTTCTCCCCTCTCTCTATTTCTCTCACTCCCTTTCCCATCTCTAATCTTCCCTTTCACCCTCCGCATCCCGCCTTTCCCTCTCCTCTCCAACACCCCTGGTTGCCCCTTCCACTTCAACCTCACTTTTACATACCCGTTCCATTCCCTCCTCTCTCACTCACTACTTCTTCCCTCTTTCTCCTTCCCCTTCCTCCTCTCCACCACTCCACTTTCTCATCCTTCCTCTCCCCCTCTTCCCTCTCCCATCCTTTTTCCAAACCTCTCCACTTTCTTATCTTCCTGTGTCTCCACCTCTCCCCTTTCCCATTCTTTCTCAAAAGATCTGTTGCTTCTCTTCCTTCCTCAACACCTCCCCCATTTCTCCTCCTCCCTCTCCACCTCTCCCATTTCTTCCCATCATCTTAATCCTTTCCCTTTTCCCTTCCTTCCCCTCCATTTCTTCCCTATTTCCTCTTTCCTC
The DNA here is from genome assembly GCF_032717465.1 of Coenobita brevimanus. NCBI lineage: Eukaryota > Metazoa > Arthropoda > Malacostraca > Decapoda > Coenobitidae > Coenobita > Coenobita brevimanus. Next base: position 5,197,041 of record NC_137028.1, on the reverse strand, counting down.
TTCATCCTTTCCTCTTTCCCTTCCTCCGTCTGCACCTCTCCCATTTTTCTTTCCACCTCTCCCCTTTTCTTCCCTTATCCCTTCTCCTTTCGCTTTCTTTCTTTCCTCTTTCTTAACCCATCCTCCGATTAAACCCCTCCCATTACTTCTCTCCTTCTTAACTCTCTCCTGTTTTTTCTCTCCTACTTCTTCCCTCCCTCTTAACCCTCTCCTGCTTTCCTTCCTCCTCTTCCTCTTCCACCCCCCCTCGTCCTCCTCGTCTTCCACCTCTCCTCGTCCTTCTCCTCTTCCACCTCTCCTCGTCCTCCTCGTCTTCCACCTCTCCTTATCCTCCTCGTCTTCCACCTCTCCTCCTCCTCCTTCTCTTCCTCCTCCACCATCCTCCTCTATGAAGTGGTCTGACCCAGTACGCTGTCACCCCCAAAATCCCGGTTGGGTCAGGGAAGGTCGGTTCAGGTCGGGTTCAGTTGTGTGTGCGGCTGAACAAGGCAAATATTGGCTCTCCTCTCTCATGGGGGAGAAAAAAAAAAAGCGAGAAAAAAAAGAGAGAGGGAGAAAAAAAAGAGAGAGAGAGGGGGGGGGAAAACTGATACACACCCACACCAACTTCCTGGTATACAAACATGAAGGGGTAGCAAAGGGGAGGAGAGTGGAGAGAGAGAGAGAGAGAGAGAGAGAGAGTGTGTGTGTGTGTGTGTGTGTGTGTGTGTGTGTGTGTGTGTGTGTGTGTGTGTGTGTGTGTGTGCGCGAGTTTTTGTAAGTGTGCTTGCATGCTAGCCTCTGTATACACGCGTGCTTTTATTACACGGAGTGGGCTGGACCAATATCAGGAAAAGGGAATGCACAAAAAACTAAGAAAACTGAAATATGGATTATACCTCAATCGACTTATTGTTCGCCCCTTCCAAATGTCTCGGGCAACACTTTTTAAACTAATGTGCCTCTTACTGAGTCGCTCTTTCAATATTTGTGTGGTAGAGCCGATCCACCGACTACAGCACGATACAGGAAGGAGGGAACAAAGGAAAGATGAAGGGTAAGAAAAGGAGGAAAAAATCAGAGCAACAGTAGCAATGTAGAAGGAACGAAGATGAAGGGTAAGAGACGGGGGAAATATCAGTGACAGTAGCAATGTGGTAAAGAATAATGATGACGCAGAGAGGGAAACAAAAGATGGAATTATTGAGTAAAGATGAAATTAGGAAGGGAAAAAGTTGAAGAAGAAAGTCAAGATAAAAAACTGAATAAACAGAAAAAGGGGCCATAGGAAACGGGAAAAGAAGAAAGGGCTGAGGGAAGAAGGGAGGGGTTAGACAGTAATATAAAAGTGGCGCATAAAAGCTTGGAAGAGGGGGAAGGAACAAAGGAGTACGGAAACAAGAACAGGAAAAAGACAGAATGAAGGCGAATGATGCAGAATAGGGTATAGAATAACGGTGAAGTGGATCATATGAAAGGGGAAGGAAGGAAGGAAGGAAGAAGGATGTAAACAGAAATGGAGGAAAATAAAAGCAGAAAGTTAGAATCACACGAAGGTAGCAAATAATAGACAAGTATGGCAAATGAAACAGAAAAGTGAAGGAAGGAAGGAGTGAATGAAGACGGAAATAAGAAGGGAAGAATGAGACAAGGTAGTACAAGAAAGAGAAAAAGAAAAGAGGCAAAGCGAGAACAGAGAGGATGGAAGGAGTGAATGAAGATGAAAATAATAAGGGAAGAAAGAGAGAAGGTAGAAGAAGAAAGAGAGAAAGAAGAAAAGAGAAGCGAAGCGAGAACAGAGAGTTAAGTAAACCCGGAGTAGTTAAGCACACATGTTTGTCGATGTGTAAACAGGAGGAAGGGGAGGCAAGAAAGGGAGAAGGGTGGGAGCAATTGAAGGAGCAAGAGAGATGAGGAGGAGGAGGAGGGAGGGCGAGAGAAAGGAAAGTAGCAGTTTTGTAATGCACACACACACACACACACACACACACACACACACACACACACACACACACACACTTAATCTAGCAAATATACACAGCTAAGTACAGAAGCTTGAAGAGAATGGGAATGAAACTGAGAGAGAGAGAGAGAGAGACTGCAATTCAGAAAGTTGGCCATCTTCAAAGCAACTGTGGCCTCACCAGACAAAAAAAAAAATCAGAATACCCGCTTTAAATTCTCTAAAACCAAAATTACTTAAAAAACATTAAACACTAAAAAATAATCAATACCAGTAAACTGCAAATACAACACACACACACACACACACACACACAATCGCTCTACATCCCGAGTCCTCCTATTACCGACACTAACCGAGCAGACACAATGAACTCCGACTTACACGCCAAAAAGCCCACGTGAGCATCAAGAACAGGAAGGAGAACGAATTGCAAACAGCGGTGCAACAAATCCCCGGCTGATTGCAGATTCTGGGATGTTTTGCAGCAGAGGGGGATATCATGTGTATTTCTTCCTCCTTCCTGGGTAAAGCAAAATCGGCCACAGGTAGCAAGATGATGATGATGATGATGATGATGATGATGATGATGATGATGGTGACTGATGACGACCACGAAGCCGACCAAGACGACGACGACGATGATGATGATGGATGTAAAAATAATAATGATGATGATGATAATAATAATAATCATAATAATAATAATAGCATGGAAGTGAAGGATATAATTAACCTCTTCAGTTCAATCACCTATTTTTCATTTTACTCCCACTCTCACCAAAAGTAACTACCGGTAAGCAATGTTTTTATTCTTGTAGTGAATAAAAGTTGATGAAAGTTGTATCTACCTCCTATCGTCAAGGAAAAAAAAAAAAATCATCCAAGTCGAAGAAAACTATCCAAAGGCAACAGCTGCGACTGAGGTGGATTTCTCTGAGCTGAATAAAACCGTCTGACGTTACTCATGATGAAGTGCAAAGGTCGCAATTGCCGATCAAAGGGTTAAAACAGAAATGGCAAACACGAAGTCTGTCTGTCCGTCTCGCTGCGTTATGAACCGGGTAACTTTGTGCACTTCTGGGAATGCAGAACAAAAGAACAGCACAAATAGAACAGAGGTCGATTTCCGTGGGCACAGGAGACCACCCCGGAACCTCTTCCTTCATCTTTTTCCTGGCACCTCTTCTTGCACCGTTTCCTAGCACCTCTTTCTTGCAACTTTTCCTAGCACCTCTTTCTTGCACTTTTCCTAGCACCTCTTTCTTGCAACTTTTCCTAGCACCTCTTTCTTGCACTTTTCCTAGCACCTCTTTTTTTTGCACCTTTTCCTGGCACCTCGTTCTTGCACCTTTTCCTTGCCAATACCTATGGCTGGATAACAACGTCAGCCCAGGAACTTCATTTAAAATCTCTCTCTCTCTCTCTCTCTCTCTATTTCTTTAATATACATTTTTGTTGTCGACCAGACGATTTTGTTTAAATTATGAAGGCTTCTAGTAGTTTAGGGGTTAATCAAGCTGTAATCTCTCTCCCTTGACCTCGAAAACTCTCCGGAGCTGAATACCATCATTTGGGAAAAGAAAGAGAGAGAAAAAAAAAAAAAAAAAGTATGGAAGGGGTACACATTTTACCACCAAAATTAAATCGTTCGGAAAATAGGCCAAACGCGTCCCCCTAAAGGCCACGAGAACACACACACACACACACACACACACACACACAGGCTTTAAGGATATTAGCCAATTTCTACAATAAACAGCCTCCCATTGCAACTACTTATTTTTAGAGCCGATCGTTTTGGTTGTCATATTTTCCTAAATATTCACTCGAGTATTATTTTCGAAGTGTTTGGTAGCTACAGAAGTTCCGAAAAACAAAAAAAGCACACACACACACACACACACACACACACACAAACGATCTTAAACACAACTTAGACTCAGGAAAGTTTACGAATACGGTTCTTGGGGACTATTGCCTCCTCCTCCTACTCCTCCTCGTGCCACTCTCTGTACTGTGACCTTCAAATTCCACAGCGTTTAACCTTGCATTTGCGTGTTTACACGGTTGATTCGTAAAATTTAAGTACGGAACTCTAAATGGCTTATATATCTGGCTGCATACCTTTGACAAGAAACTTAAGAAATATCTAGAAATAACTAAGAATGGTAAAAACATACTGTATATTCCGGTATACACATAACTTACATACGTAGGGTCATCTTACAGTTAAACAGATTATGTAGATATGAATATAGGTTTGTAAAGAGATACACATAGATAGCCTTGATACACAGATGGACAGGGAACACACACACACACACAATGTCTTGTGTGTGTATATATATATATATATATATATATATATATATATATATATATATATATATATATATATATATATATATATATATATATATATATATATATATATATATATATATATATATATATATATATATATATATATATATATATATATATATATCAGTATATACATCAAGACAACACATACCCAGATACACACATTCATAGGCTACATGTATTCATACGAAATACAAGTACACACAAAGCACACATAATAAACCTACACAAAATCTATTTCTCATCAATATCCTGCTTTGCCCCACGAGGTGCTTGGAGTCCGGAAAACAGACCACTTATTTCAGACAATTAAAGCTAAGTTGACTAGCCTTGCTCGGCCTTGGGTGGCATTATGTGAGTCATAAAGCCTAACCACTCCTCAGATGTAAATTCCAGGAACCTCAACAGATGCAGCGTTTTAACCAACAAAGTCATGAAGCGTCATTTGGTTATGCTGTTACCACTCAACGCAGAACACCTTGAGATAGCACTGCATTGAGTGAGTGGATGGTTGGCGCCAGAACATACAGTAAAAATCGACACATCTCTTACACACACACAGCCAAGTATATGCTTTATGCATCATATATTGGACACGATCACTGCCGCTTACACGCAAACCAACGAAAAACGTCCACAGACAAAGCACACACACACAGCCACACAACACAAACACAATAAGAAATCAACACATACCCAAACGCACACACAAAACACGTACACGCTTTGACCATTACTAGCACACAGCTGTTTACATGCACACACTACACACGAGCATGAAAGCGGAATAGCACTACACCCACAGGGACACATACACATATCAAATTTCACACACCCACATGCAACTCAACAGGGTACTAAGCATCACAACCACATTAACACATACAGAAAGATTGCACACACACACACACACACACACACACACACACACACACATGCATACCATAAATACCGTACATACAGTAAAAACATATATACACACCATCAGTGAAATACAGATATTCGGTACTCATGCAAATACTAGTACACACACATATTTATACACAAGGAACCTGAGAAAAATCTTCCCACACAATTATGCACACCAGCACACACTGTCCCACACAATATTCACCCAAACACAAAAAAAGCCCGCGGGCAAAGTGACAATACTCCTAGCACACACATTACGCACCCAAACACAAATTGTTCCATTCACACGCGCGCGCGCACACACACACACACACACACACACACACACACACACACACACACACACACACCAAAGCACACGCGCGCGCCAGACCGGCTTCCCTCTCACATTAACACTATGCAGACCCTCAAGCCCACAACCCCCCCTCTCTCTCTGAAACAGACGCAGCTCTCGCTTGTAATTTCAACATTTCCTATTACATTCTTCCCCCCCCCCCTCTCTCTCTCTCTCTCTCTCTCAAACACAGACGCTGCTTTCACTTCTAATTTCAACATTTCCTATTACAGTCTTCGCCTCTCTCTCTCTCTCTCTCTCTCTCTCTCTCACTTAGCCACGTCACACATCAGCCACTTAAGAGGGAGACGGAACGGCATGAATGAGTGGAGTGTGTGTGTGTGTGTGTGTGTGTGTGTGTGTGTGTGTGTGTGTGTGTGTGTGTGTGTGTGTGTGTGTGTGTGTGTGTGTGTGTGTGTGTGTGTGTGTGTGAGAGAGAGAGAGAGAGAGAGAGAGAGAGAGAGAGAGAGAGAGAGAGAGAGAGAGAGAGAGAATTTGTCCAACTTGGGGAACGTCAAATTATTTAGACCCAATCTCTCTCTCAATTGGACCTACGTATAAATAAGTACCCGATATTGTAGTCAAAATTCCCCTCGTTGTCAGATCGTTACTATAGTCATGTTACATTAACCTGGCCTAAAATTGCAAGCTCTCCATGTTGCATACTGAGCTGTGGCAGTCGAGTAACACTAGGATATGATGCTGGTCACGAAGAAGTGTTGTGAAAAGGACGCATAGTAACTGTAATAACCTGTACTGCCACTGAGCAACGTGAAATAAAAAAGAAAGACGAAAATCTGGGCCAAGTTAGAATAAAAATAGTATACAGTAGATACAATGCCACGAGGTCTTTTTCAGCTTTTTCTTGCTACCATCAGACGATTTTATTCAGCTTAAAGAGGATCTCAACGAAATGAATTAAATGTTATTTCAAACGCTTTCAGCTGAAAAAAAAAAAAAAATCTATCCAAAGCCGAAAAAAAATCGTCTGGGGATAGCACGAATAGAAAAAAATTATCCAAGTGTGGGAAGGTAAGAAGAGCCATAAAAATACATTACCACAGCAAGTCAGCCTCCACATTCCTCCCTGGCACACTGCACCAGCCTTACCTGAGAGAGAGAAAGAGGGTCATCAATTAATACCGGCATGGGAAATAATAAGCGAGGTAGTACTGCAGTTTTGGACAGTCACATCCCTCACTTTAGCTCGCTGCATTAGGGGTTAAGCTAGATTATTAGTTGGGGTGGTTAGGTTTGATCAGGCGAGTTAGTAGGTTAGGTTAGGTTAGATTACTTGTTAGATTAGTGTAAGTTTAATTGGGTTATGGTTGGGTAGGGTTAGATTAGGTTAGGGGAAAATCAGAATACCCATCCGAAAATGCAGATCTACCAATAATGAAAACAGCTAATACATCAAATAAAAGGGATGCGAGACAGTCATACAGCAGCTCGGGGAGGGAAAGAAAATGAGGAAATGACTCATATAACAGGGCAAAAGAAGTACGTCTCTCATAACTGAACATCCACTTCTGGTTGTAACCAAAATCATCTCATGTTTTGTGTGATACATGCGTCTGAATCTGTCTGTGTGGGGGTGGGGTGGGGGAGGGTGCGTGTTCCTTTCCTCTCGTCTGAACCTCTCTCGTCCTAATTTCTCTCTCTCTCTCTCTCTCTCTCTGTTCTTGTCCCCCCAAATTCACTTTTACTTTACTTCTCTTTACAAATTTGTGTCAACGTCATTATCATCATCATCTCACATTCAACGAATAAAAAGGATGTATAGAACCCAGAAATAAGAAAATAAAAGCAAACAGAATTATGGTACCGGTAAATGTGTCCAGTGAAATTCTATCTGCCTATCCATCTGTCTATTGCCAGAAACCTTAATCCCGTTAGGGGTGGCCACAAACAAATCGTCTTCATGTTGCCCTGTTCCCCGCCACTTCACTGCCCTCCCCCCAGTTCACACCCCCTACTAGCCTAACAGAAAACGTTTATTCCAGGTGCAGGTGTTAATGATGTCAGTGAGCCCCTCGATGTGGTGACTAGCAGTTCTTCCAATAACCCATTGGTTGTAATACACAGAGGAACGAACGACGTGGTCCGAAGCTGTTCAGAGGAACTGGAGCAGTGATTCCGGACAATGGTCCAGCGATACCACGCTAAGACTAAAAATACTTCAATTTCAGAGGTACTACCCATGATTGAAGCTGGCAGTACTTTCTACAGTAAGGCCTTCAGTCTTTATAATCGATTAAAGTTCCTCTGTTAGCAGGAATGTATTGACTTTTTCAGCACATAGAATGATTTTTCTCAACAGCCAGGTTTGTTTGCAAGAGATGGTCTGCACTTGAATGCAGTTGGTTCTGCACACTTAGGCCGCATTCTGGACGAAGCCATGTGGACGAAGCCATGTGGTCCTTCTGGAGAAAAAACAAAGCACTCAGAACAGAGAGATGCGCTGACATAAACTGTAATCAGGGAATGGTCAGTGTCCCAGACTATCCTCAATGGAAAAAAGGATAATGTTAAAGTTTTTCTTGTAAATGCGCACAATTTGAGAAATAAGTTTCCAGATTTAGAGGCCCAAGTATTTGTTGATTACTATGATATTGTTGTCATTACTGAATCTTGGATAGATACTAAAGAAAGAGATTTTACAGCATATCAAATTCCTGTTTACAGTATGTTCAGTAACGAGAGGAATGGGAGACTGGGAGGCTGCGTATTGCTATATATTAAAAGTAGCCTTCATTCAGTTGCAATCCCTAAACCATCAACTGACAATATTGATATAACTTATGTCCAGCTCAGAAAGGAATCACGCAGAACGATAATATCAGGATTAATTTATCGCCCAGTCTTGCAAAATTGACAATATACAAACAAACAGCAGAAGTCTGCTGCACCCAGAATACTGTAATTGCTGGAATTTCAATCTACCAGTAACATGATGGACTTGATCCTTACCTTCAAACACACGGTCAGATTTGTATACAGTACCATACTAACTTACTTGAAAGCTCATTATATCAGTTCGTAAAGCAACCCACACGTGAAGAAAATATCCTAGATCTTATACTGGTGATATCAGAAAACATAGTTCATAATGTTCAAGTAAGGGAAGAATTCAGTACCGGTGATCATCAAATAGTCACATTCAACCTCAGTTTCTCCAACACCAACCAAAATTGTAGTTACGAGAACATCCCAGACCACAAGAAAGCCAATTTTCACAAATTAAAGCCAACTTTACATAGCAATGAATGGGAACCAACACTCCCGTGAGAGTGGGGCTGCGACAGGGATGTGTGATGTCGCCTTGGTTGTTTAATATTTACATGGATGGTGTTGTAAGGGAGGTGAATGCAAGAGTTTTAGGTGGTCTGAGTCTGGTAAATGTTGATGGAGGAGAGTGGAATCTGAAGCAGCTGCTGTTTGCAGATGATACTGCACTGGTGACTGATTCAGAGGAGAGATTGAGACAGTTGGTAGAGGAGTTTGGAAGGGTGTGTGAAAGGAGGAAATTGAAAGTAAATGAGAATAAGAGTAAAGTGATGAAGTGTACGAGGTTGATAGATGGTAGGGGGATGAATATAGTTTTGAATGGTGAGTTGCTTGAGGAGGTAGATTGTTTTAAATATCTAGGGTCACATGTTGCTGTGGATGGAAGAATAGATGCAGAAGTGAAGTTTAGAATAAATGAAGTAGGAAAGGTGCTGGGAGGAATGAAAAAAGTGTTTAAATGTCGTTCGCTTAGAATGGATGTAAAGAGAAGGCTGTATGAGGGTGTTGTGGTACCGACTGCATTATATGGGGCTGAAACATGGAATATGGGTGTAGCAGAGAGGAAAAGTTTGAATGTAATGGAGATGAGATGTCTGAGGAGTATGTGTGGAGTGACGCGTATGGATCGGGTGCGAAATGATGAAGTGCGAAGGAGAACTGGAGTTGTTCGGGAGATGGCTGGCAGAGTTGAGCAGAGGGTGTTGCAATGGTTTGGGCATATGGAGAGAATGGATAATGAGCGATTGGTGAAAAAGATAACTAGATCTGATGTGAGAGGTGTAAGGCTGAGAGGAAGACCACGAATAGGATGGATGGACAGTGTGAAGAGAGCGCTGGATGCAAGAGGGATGTCTGTTGAGCAAGGAAGAGTGGCTGTGCGTGACAGAAATAAATGGAGAGAAATTGTGAATGAATAAGTGATGACGCAGCCCTGAGGGGATATTCTCCCGCATTTGGTCTGATCAGCTAGTCAGGTCAGGTGCGGGTAAGGGGATGGGTCTGTTATGATGTGGCAGGGGTAAACCAGTTCTGCTGTCGGGCCCTGCTGCGGATGTCACTGATTGCATTGCCCAGTTGACCCTTGTGCGGTGTGGTGCGGTGAGGATCTGTCCGTTCTCCCCTTTGGGGCTAAGATGCGAATGAATGTGTTTGAATGGATGAGTAAATGGAGAGTGAGTCATCCTGTCTCGGCTACCTCCCTTTCCTTGGGGGAAGCAGCCTAGGTATATAGATAGATAGATAGGATACAAATATACACACAGCATGGATGGAGTTAACAGAAATCCTTAATAAGGTGGTTAAGGAATGTGTACCAATGCGTAACAGAAGACCAGTGAAAAGTAGTACCGGTAAGTCAAAAAGGTGGAACAGTAATATTAAGAGATGTCTTTCAGCTAAGAAACTTGCTTATCAGAAATACAAAGCCACTGATAATGAGGAGGATAAAGATATTACCACAACTTGTGTCGTAAGGCTAAAAAGTTAATAAAGCAAAGTAGGAAAAACCTTGAAGTGCATATTGCAAACATCAGTAAATTAAACCCCAAAGAATTTTTCAGTTATATCAGGAATAAGAAAGTATTAGCACCAACAATAGGGCCACTAGTATCAGCAGATGGTGAGCATACTAGTGATGAAACTGAGATGGCTAAAATTCTATACTTTCTTTACATCGGTATTTAAAGTAGAAAGTCCATGCTCGATCCAAACATTGTCCTCCGCACGCGTAGATGAAGACAACGCATTCAAAGAAATTATTATCAGTGAGAGAGATGTACTTCTTGCACTAAATAAACTAAAGATAAATAAAACACCAGGGCCAGATAGATTATCTCCAAGAATCTTAAAGGAGGCAAGACATGAAACAGTGAAACCCTTAAGACATATATTCAATATCTCTCTCAGAAGAAACACTGTACCAGGCAGGTGCAAATTAGCAATTATAACTCAATATTCAAAACGGGAGAGAAATCTCAACCCAGCAATAATCAACCAATTAGCTTGACATCAGATGTTTGCAAGCTCTTAGAAACCATAGTTAGAGATAAATTGGTCAAGCATTTAGAACAGAACAATCTCATCAAAGACTCTTAGCACAGATTCTGAAATAAGCATTCATGTTTTACTAATCCACTTGATTTTTTCAAAGATACAGGCAGTTTTCAAAATACGCATGTTTAAATTAAACGAATTTGGAATAATGCGAGGTCAAAATACGGTCTTTCTTCCTTTACATGGCTTATTTAAAATAATGTGATGCATGCCGATTCAAATTGCGCGCTCAAATTCGCTTGCGCGGCTGGATAAGTGAATGAGTCCTCATTTTCGTCCATTTTTGCCGACATCTCGGTTCATGAAACACCTCTCTCTCCTGCCACACTACCTCACTGCTCCTGCTCACTCATGTGACACTACCTCACACTAGCTGAGTATTTTACCATGGGTTCCAAGCACCTTCAACTTCTTCTGCTAGTGGTAGTGCACCTAAGAAGTCCAGGAAGACCTTGACCATAGGGCAAAAGCTGGAAGTCCTAGACATAATTGATAAGGGCCAGCAGACCTCAGTCTACGTGGACGCTATGAAGCATAGTGAGAGCACCATCAGGACCATTCTGGGTAACGCCGACAAGACTCGTGCCAGCGGTAATGCAGGAACTCCACTCAAGGGCTCTACATCATCCTATTCTCGGCCTGTTGAAATGCAGCAAATGAAGAAGATGCTAGCCACGTGGACTGATAATCAGAACAAGATACACGTGCCCGTCAGCTTCAGATTAGTTCAAGCTAAGGCAAGATTGATTTATAAACATCTACACACAGATGAAGAAAAAAAGACTTTCAATACAAGTTCTGGTTGGTTTGCTAACTTCCGCAAAAGTTACGGCTGAAAATGGTGGGAAGGGCGCATCTGCTGGTCGTCAAGCTGCCAAGGAATACCCTACTGTGCTGAAGTCCATAACTGAGGAGGGCAGATTCTTCCAAGCAGGTGTTCAACACTGATGAAATTGGGCTATATTGGAAGAAGCTGCCGAACCACACCTATATCTCCAAGGAGGAGGCTACAGCACCTGGATTCAAGGCATCCAAGGACCGCCTGCCGCTACTACTGGGGGCCAACGCTGAAGGTGACTTTAAGCTGTAGCCAGTGATTATCTACCACTCCCATAATCTCAGGGCACTCAACGTAAGATGAGTTTTATCATTTATAATTTGTGTACTGTACCTAATTCAAATGATGCCAGAAGCTAAATTTCTAATGTTTTGAGTACCTGATTCAAACGATGCTGGAAAATTCTTAATCCTGCCTAATTATTTGAGTGCCTAATTAAAATGATACTAGAAACTACAAATTATGACGTTTTGTGTGCCTATTTCAAAAGCTGCTAGAAAATAATGCTCCAAACTCATATGCTGACCTAGTTTTCTATGTGCCTAATTGAAACGATGCTACAAATTCTTACACTGACCTATTTTTTTATATGCCTAAATCAAAATGATGGTATGCAATTTTTACACTGGCCTGGTTATTTTTATGTGCCTAGCTCAAATGATGCTGCAAAATTTTTATTCTCATGTGACTAAATCAAATGATGCAACGAAACTCATACGCTGGCCTAGTTTTTATGTGCCTAAATCAAATGATGCAACAAAATTCATACGCTGGCCTAGTTTTTATGTGGCTAAAGCAAATAATCCAAGAAAATTAATAAGCTGGCCTAGTTTTTAAGTGCCTAAATCAAATGATGAAAGAAAATTCATATGCTGGCCTAGTTTTTATGTACCTAAATCAAATGATGCAAGAAAATTCATACACTAGCTTAGTTTTTATGAGCCTAAATCAAATGATGCAACAAAAATTCATGTCCTGGCCTAGTTCTTATGTGCCTAAATCAAATGATGCAACAAAATTCATATGCAAGCCTAGTGTTTATGTGCCTAAATCAAATGATGCAACAATATTCATATGCTGGCCTAATTTTTATGTGCCTAAATCAAATGATGCAGCAAAATTCACATGCTGGCCTAGTTTTATTGTGCCTAAATCAAATGATGCTACAAAATTCGAACACTGGCCAATTATTTTTTATATGCCTATCAAAATGATGTTACAAAATTCTTATGTTCGCTTAACTTTGTCAGGGTTAGACTAGGTGTTCCTCCCCTGTTACTGGTATGCCAACAAGAAGGGATGGGTAACAGGGACGGTATTTGGAGATTATTTTAAGAATAAGCTCCACTGAGAACTCATCAGAAAAGCACTGACCATAATTGAAGAAAATGACTCAAATGTTGAAAGAAGCTCAACTGTTCCTCATGCAGTGATAGGCAACATGGCCTGTTACAAGGTTATGTTTAAAGAAAAACAATGAAAAAAGAAACAACAGACAATAACATCATTCTTTCAAATGAAAAGTGCTGAAAAAGATGTGGGAGCAGACTCAGAATGAGATGTGGATGTAGAAACTGATGTAGGACCAGGCTCGGAATGAGACGTAGATGTGGCAATGGATGTGGGACCAGACTCCAAGAAAGATGAGCCAAACATGGGACCACACTCAGAGCAAGATGCAGAGTCAGAGGCGGAGCCGGAGATGGGTCCAGAGAAAAGTTGAGACGCAGAGTAAGAGTACTGTACTGTAAGTAATATATGTTTTGTAAAATAAAGATATATTCTGTGATAAGAAAAGTTTGTTTCATGTAAGTAATATATGTTTTGTAAAATAAAGATATATTCTGTGATAAGAAAAGTTTGTTTCATGTCTCAGACACCCATCACCTTACACTTCTTATGGAGAAAATATCGATCTATCTATCTATCTATAGACCGACGCCCTAATCCCGCAAAGGGTGGCCGCAGAAAATATGTTTACGTGAAATATACTTTACACGATCCCTGCAGGAATGTATCCATTGTGTAAACTGAGGACTATCTGTATTATCAACTTGTATGACAGCACTAAATCAGTCAATGTCATTTACCTTCATTTCAAAAAAGCATTTGATAAAGTTCCACATATTCAACTTGTCGAGAAACTGCGTATCTATGGTATCGGTGACAGTGTACTATGATGGATTTAAAGATGGCTTAAGAATCATAAACAAAGAGTGGTAATTAATGGTAAGAAATCAGCCTGGAAAAATGATATAGATAGAATACCTCAAGGCTCAGTTTTCGGTTCTATATTGTTCTTGATTTATATACACAACACTGTTGAGGGAGTGTTTTGTAAAATATCAAAATCTGCTGATGATATGAAGATTGATAATACAGCAGATACCCCAAAAGTAAAGATTACTGATTCAAAGGGATCTTGATATATTGCTTAACTGTGTGGAAAAATGGCAAATGGATTTTAATACTGTACTGATAAATGTAAAGTTCTAAATACTGGAAGTAAAAATTAAAAATTTAGTTATACAGTACAATGAATCATTCTCAACTCAAGAATGTAAACCAAGAGAAAGATCTAGGAATACTGTAATTGTAATACAGTAGATGATCTGAAGCCATGTAAACAGTGCATAGAAGCTACTGAAAATGCTAACAAACTAGTTGAATTTATAGGTAGATCATTTGAGTTCAAATCTGGAAATATAATTCTTACCTTGTACAATTCCTTAGTGCATCCACACCTAGAGCACTGTGCAGTTCTGGTCACCGTATCACAGGAAAGATATTGAGAAATTTGACAGAGTGCAGCGATAAGCAACAAAAATGATATCCAGGCTGAGGAACAAATCATACGAGGAGCGATGAAATGAGCTGAAGTTATTTAACTTATCAAAGTGCAGACTACGATGGGATCTGATTCAAGTATTCAAGATTATTAAAGGACTTGATAATATGGATGCTGACGAGTACTTTGCAACTGGTCGTTCAAACTATACTAGAGGTAATGATTACAAGATTATTGGAAAGCATTTCCAGTCTAATGAAGCCAAACATTTTTTCTTTAACAGGGTTGTTAACATTCTGAATAAACTGCCTAGCGACGTCGTTCATTGCAGTACAGTGGTGATATTGAAAAATCACTTCGATAAGTATCTCGTTCAAATCTCCAGCTAAATGCCCTCGGGACTGAATAATAATATAAGCTGTTTTTCTCTACTTCAGGTCGTGATGAAACTACAGTAGGGAAATACACTGTAATTAATGATAATTGCAGCTTATTGACACTTGTAGTGTACAGATACAGTAGGACAGAATATACAGTAGTTTACCACTTTTCAGTCTTTCCTATGAAAATTCCACATCCGCTTTTCCATGCTGCATGGTGATCCTTCTCTTTTTCCTGCCAGCTTTCACTGGAGGGTTTGGTGGATGGGGGAGAGCCTTCTTGCTTTACTATCTTTACCTTTAACTTGTGGAAGTAGATATCATAGCGATACTTTTCTCTGTAACAAGCAGCTTCGAAAGAACCGTTAGGTCTGTTGCGGTTTGTTTTCCTCTGTACTCATAATTATACCTCTCCAGTCCATCCTTCCATCTCATCCTTGTCCTCCCCCTCCCTCTCCTCCCCTCCACCCCACTCACTTACACTCTCCCCTTTAGTCTCTCACTCTCCATTCTCTCCACATGGCCAAACCACCTCAGTGTATTTCCCCTAATGCTTTCTATTACATCCACACCACAATGCTCCTTCATTTCCTCATCTGTCAGTCTGTCTCTCCATTAACTCCAGATGCTCCTCTCAAATAACTCATTTCCACTGCTCCCACTCTTGACTTGTGTCCTTCCAACAAGGTACAAGCTTCACTTCCATACACTGGAGTTGGCATCACAATACTATAATGCTGCAACTTTTTTACTTCCATGCTCACTTCCCTACTTCTTATCACTTCTTTCAAGGAACCAGCAGCCTTTCTTCCTTTTTGAACCTTTTCAAGCATTCATCCTCCAAATTTCCATCTTTACTCATCACACTACCCAAGTACTTAAATACAATCACATTTTCCATTTCCTAATCATCCAACCTCACTGTACGTTCAGTGACTCCACTTCTCTCGAAGACCATAACTTTACTCTTCCCAACATTCACCTTTAAATTCCGTTTCTTACACACTCTCCCAGACTCAATCACCAAGCCTTGCAGTTCCCCTTCGTCTTCACTTAACACTACAGTGAAATACAATGGTCAAAGGTACTTGAGTTTATTATTATTATTATTATTATTATTATTATTATTATTATTAAACTGTCTTAAAGCTAAAAGTTAAATGCGATACATGTACTTCATCTTTAAAAACCACCCCTTTCCTTGATTACAACTGAGATTAAAGATACAAGAAAATAAACCAGTTTGGAAGAAGTGCAACAAAGCCTATGACAAACCCCCTCCCCCGAAAAAACTGCTCCTGTGTAGTATGTCTAGAAGTCTATTTGTTTTCACGTCATGGAACTGGACCACTACTTGAAACCAAACCATGGATCTACGAAATTCGATAGTTCTGAGGTAGGAATGGGTCACCTTGGCTACTGTTTAAATCTATCCTCCAATTAGATCATTAAGTTAAAGGTGTTGCATGACAATACTCTTTACTCTGCACCAGTCCATGCACAAACATGACTGCAGCATACAGCATTGCTTTAAAAATACAACACAGTCTTCTTTACTACTTTACATGCTTGTGAAAATAGACGAGAACGATCGAATATAAAAATCGCCTACATTCTTGTCGATAAACCAATTATAAAAAAAAAAAAAAAAGTAAAAGCAGGACATAATTTATCTGAACTACCACTTCTCCAGCAACCAGCTATGCCTATATGAAGGGACATTAAAACTATAAAGAAATGAACTAGCATCAATGCCAAGCGCTCCAGCATTGACAGACATAACGTCGCCTTTTGTGATACGGAGGCGTCTCGGCGCCGGTGCAGGCCTGCCAACCTGTCATACTCATCACATACGAACTCTTTCATCATTTTCCCTGTATTAGCCTACTACTTGCTTGCAATTAAAAATAAATATCTGTGTCGATATGCTCGCTTTTCCTCGCATATTAAGAGCAAAGTATATATATTAATAGGTACCACTTGTTACAAGGACCTTTAAACCCTGGAGTCATGTTGGTACGCCTGCGACTAGTTAAAGTGCTCACTGTGATTTAAACCATGTAAACAAACATTTACATTACCTCCAGCTTCTCTTAGCTTACCTGTATTATACAATATATATTATATATATTTTACTAGCACATTATCATCACGCGGAGTGCTAGAGGAGAGATATTCCCAGAGTATTTCTCGGTGATGTCGAGCTACACAGTATAAAAAATTGAGACGCGATGTACTTACATTAATGTTTTCTCCAGCCAGTCGAGCTGTACAGGACAAGTGAGTACATTTGCCACAGCTGCCCTCTTTAGTGTCACCGTGAAGCACATCCTGAGTCTGGTAACCCTTGTCTTTAGCCATGTACTTGTTAGTTTGTTGCACAGGTCTCTCACTTCCCCCCCCCACACACCACCATGTGCAACTCACGCATGAGGTAACGCTCTAATTCCGACTTATGTTGTGGTTTACTTTACGATAATTTGTATATAAAGTAATTAACAACAGACACTGACAAGCGTAATAATATAGTTTGTAATAGTATTTGCTAATATGTGTGTAAAATGGCTGTTTCAGAGAAATTTTATTTTTGTTCACATTCTTGTTTACATAAATAGGAAATACACAAGTAAGGGTAGCGTTCTAGTAAATGGTGTTGCACTAAGATTCGGGGTGGTCTCGCTTCCACTGGGTAACTTACTGCCTTATCTGAAATCAAACGAGTCTTTAGTTAAACAATTCACAGTTATGCATACGGATTAGACTGTAGGAAGTCTACTGAATATTACCTTTAGTTTTTTTTTTTTTTTTTTCATTCAGTTCTCGCGAAAACACAGCTCTCGCTCACACTGTAATCATAAAGAAATAATATCTAAGTCAGGTTAGGATATCGGTATATGGGGAGTAATTTTTCCAAGGATCGATCTAATAAACAACTAAAAATGGTGGAATGGATAGTACTCAATGGTTTTTTCTAGCCAGTTTTCTCCATCACCATCATTATCATCATGATATTCAATTTCACTCCTAAAGATTGGGTGAGGTAAGATCAAGAAACAAGGAAAGCAAGATCTATTATCAACATGCCCTGTAAAGTGAGCCACACAACCATTTACACATCTTTCAAGCCTCCTGAATCCTTGTTTCACCTCGGAAGTCTAAGTTTCTGCATATATTTGTTTTCCTTTACAGATGCGTTTCACATAGGCTACACCTGCCAGAGCACATAACTTGTATTATTTATTTATCTGAAAACCTCAGTAGATGCCGACTAAAAGCATTTCAATATTCATTTTATAATTGCTTTGCCATTTCATACTGATTTTCTTCTTTATTGGTACATTACGCTGCGGACGATGACGGTGTGGTTAGCAATGATAGCTAGGAAACTGCAGACCCAAGAGCGCCGTGGTGTGAATCCTGGTGAGGGCAGCTGGCACCACTCGATTCAAATGTCGATCCATTCCTCGTAAAATTCTAATAAGAATAACAGGTGCCTATGATAACACCTAGGGAAGGTAACTGTGGTAACCTGGAAGATGAAGTGGCTCTGTATCACAAACTACTGAGTGTATAAGTTGCTAATGACTCAAAGGCCTAAGTTAAGGAGAGAAGCACTGCGGCTAAGCGCCTCATGGTGTCTGCCCCAACCTTTTCCTTTATCATCATCATCATCACCGTCATCATAACCACCACCGCGAAAGTAGAATTATGAAGAAAATACTCTATGAAATAATATAGCAAAAAAAATTCAGGGGTAGGTAGGTTAGCAATTACATGGTAAGGTATGGTTTTCTATTTGGGGGGCCAAAAATGGGTACTATTATTAACCTCTACAAAATATCCCCTTTCCTTGATTATTATCGGGACACACGGCGGTACGGTATAATTAAACCTATATTAGGGTACCTCCATAATATAGAGTTTGCCTAGTTTCCCAGTGATTGCTTTAATTTCCTTAATACCTGTATATTCCAGCATAAATCTCTTCCCTATGTAATATGAGGCTGTCACCTCGTCCATGGGCGTGGGACGTCTGGTCGTTTGTGCTGGGCGGCTCGGCAATACTCTTTTTCCAACCTATTTCTCCCATCATTGCAAAAGATGGGACCAGAACTTCGTGTAATTGATGAGTCTGCTTACAGTCTGCTCAAGTTCCTGTTTTCTTTATCAACCTAATCAACTCCAGTCTAAGCCTAACTTAACTTAGCCTAACAAACCTAATATTCTTTAACTTTAACCTAACTAAACCCACACCTACCTAACTTATCCTAACTATAACGCTAAAGTAACAAATTCGTAGTCCAAAAACCAAACCCTACGTAAGCCCAACCTTACTTAACCTAATCTAGCCTTCACTGGTAAATTTAGTTCGCTCAAGTATGTTTTCTTGGTCACTATACTCTAATCAATAAATACTATGCGAATAAGCAGTGTGTGTGTGTGTGTGTGTGTGTGTGTGTGTGTGTGTGTGTGTGTGTGTGTGTGTGTGTGTGTGTGTGTGCACATTCTGATCCCCTCGGATTTTGACGTGCCATGCATCAAAAGACGCGGAACGACGAGCTGACAACGATGGCGTAAATTATAATCTCGTGTAGTCAGTTGCGCGCGGACCACTTTTGAGCTCGATTTTTCGCCAAACATTGAGAACCTTCTACAGGCCATACCGTTGGGTGGAATGAGCTTTAATTTCCCATGGGCATGCCCGGTATGTCAGGGAAGGTCCATGACTAGTTTAGTAGCAAGGCAATCGCTTTATACTGCCGCTAAGAGCTTGTATAAGCTAACCTAACGAAACCTACCTGTCCGACCTCACTTAACCCAACCAACAGCAAACTAATTTCATCCAGTCCATTCCAATTCAACCGAACCTAATCTAAGTTAAGCATGTGGTATATTTTACGCCTGATCAATGTTTTATTTATTTTTCTAACGTAATTTAATCCATTTCTAGCCTAACCAAAACTAACCCAATCTTATCTAACATCCTAACTTAAACCGACCAAACTTAATTCCAACCTAACCTAGCGTTACCTAACTTTTTTAGTCAAACCAAAAAGAAGTTAATCAAATCCAACCCAACCCAACTCATCCTAACGTAACTCCACTAAACTTAACCAAACCTACCCTACCTTACCCTAACGTTACCAAACCTGACCTAACACTAACCTAGCCCTACTAATCACTAGAATATTTATAATGGTTCAGTGAGTGATGGAAAAAGCAAAAGGGAGGAAAATGGTTCCCCCGTTCTTGATTTTGCTATCCTTGTTTTGGCCTACCTGATATTAGAGTCGCAGTCTACCTCATAACATACCTTCCCATCCCTTCATAACTCTCTCTCTCTCTCTCTCTCTGCTATATTCTTTTTCATGTCCTCAATAAAACCCACACATACCCCTCTCTCCATAGTCTATAAACCCTGAATGAAAATAATACATATCCATTCTAAAAAATATCTGTCCACACACAAATCAACCAAAATACACACACACACACACACACACACACACACACACACACACACACACACACACACACACACACACACATATACACACACACACACACACACACACACACACACACACACACACACAAATCATCAAAGAACACGATTATTCCTTTCACTACGATTACATTTCACTCTTGTCACCACCGGATGACTTTTTTACAGCGTGGGTAGATTGGTAGGACTGGAAAGGGTACACTATCTTTCAGTTATCTACAAGAGTTTACACACACACACACACACACACACACACACACACACACACACACACACACACACACACACACGACGTAATCCCACTGAAAAGCATAAGTACAATACAGATATCCTTGGATTTGAAAAAAAGTAAAATTCTCGTATTTATTTCAATTAACCTTTCACTTCTTAAACTTTCAAATGCGGTATATATATTATGCATATGACATTTCTTATTTTTTGCTGAGTGCCAAGAATATTTTCCCTACTTTCTCATACTTTCTATTCTTTTATATTTTGTCACGTTAGGCCTTATTTCCATTAAACTTTTACTCGTGCAGTATTTTTATTTTTCATTTTTTTAATACTGTGGTGTAGGTCCATATCTGGCTGCGGCTAGGATACTCTGCACTCTGAATAGAAAGGGAGCTTGATTTATTGTGTTGTTCTGAAGCCCGAGTGTGTGCTGGTGTAGTGAGGATGGGGGGTGGGCAGAAAGGGGACTGGTGGAGGAGAGAGGGGGCTGGCAGAGGAGAAAGGGGGCTGGCAGAGGAGAGAGGGGGCTGGCAGAGGAGAAAGGGGGATGGCAGAGGAGAAAGGGGGCTGGTAGAGAACAAAGGGGGTGGAGATGGGAGGAGGAGGAGGTAAAAAGTGGAAGGGGGAAAATGCAGAGAAGAGACTTGGAGAGAGGTGGAATGGGGAAGAAAGAGAGATCGGGAGGTGGAAACAGGGAGGGGGCGGATTGGAGAGGAAAAGTGGGGAAGGCAAGAGGGGCATGGTTTGTCTGTCCGTTTCTCTCTCTCTCATTAACCTTCCACTTACATTCTTACCGCCACTCTTCTTTTCTCTCCCCCTCATTTTCTTTCTCCTTCTGACTTCCCTCTTTCTCTCCTCAACTTGCCTCACCCTATTTTCACTCCTCCCTCTCTCCCCCCGACCCTCCCACAGTACCATGTTCTCTGGGCCAATATCACCGCCCTTCAGGCTCTCTCTCTCTCTCTCTCTCTCTCTCTCTCTCTCTCTCTTATTCGTCATCTTGCTCCAAATCAGCTCTTTCATTCTGTAAAGTTGCTACCGGGAGTGTCTTAATTTTTCAGCAACATTAAAAAATTTTAATTATCAAGCCACTTTTTTACTTTTTTAAATCTATTTCTATCTGTCTATCTATCTTTTATATATTTGTCTGTTTATCTATCTATCTATCTATCTCTGTTGATCTACCTGCCTGCTTTCTTTATCTACCTACCAATTTATCAATCTAACTATTCCCTTAACCCTCTCTCTCATTAATACATGATATGGCGGGTGGCAGGGTCACAGAAACACGAAGAGCAAAGCATAGAAGCAGAGTAATCATCACAGACCCAAGCGAAATGGTCCCCACATCCATTCACTCATCATTCACGTCTTCAAAATCATTCCACCGTCATTATTCCTTTTTTTTACATGCAAGCTGGTTATCTTTAAAATACCTAACGCTTCTTTTGCATACAATTGGCAGTTTTCTTTCAGTAATGGTAACAGCTTTTAACCTCATTCATTTGGCTTCCATTTTCACACATCCATCTAATCAGTGTAAGAAAAAGGAACTTCTCTTATCAATGCAACAGTTCCTCGTTAATACACTGTTGTTTTTTATATATACATCCAGCAACATTCTTTCATACACTGATCAAATGTTCTTAACGCATATATTCAATAACATTAATTTTTATATTACTGCAAATTACTTCTACCAACTTTTCCTTTTAAACATATTCAACAACTTTCATTTAGCTTTACAATACATACGGTATATAAACAGCAAATTAAATGGACCATAATATACTGGAGACAACATTATATTGCAATTATTAGTTGTATGCGTGACACTTATCTTTACATACCCCTCTCCCTCTTATCAATGCCACTAACTGAAACAAATGGACACACACACGCATACACGCAAGCACATACACACACACACACACACACACACACACACACACACACACACACACACACACACAAACACACACACACACACACACAAAGCCTCAGTTCATGTTCATAACCTCATTTTACTCATTGCAACACAGGCTACCCCACACCATCAAATCTCATTATACTTCCCACTCAATGTCCTCCTCCACTTCAGAGTTCTAAGTCCTTACACAACACACACTTCACGTCCTCCATTATAATATAGCACACATACTTCAACATACTACTGTACATATTCCATCACAATACAGCACACATACTCATACTGTATGCACATCCTCCACCACAACACACCGTTCATCATACCACAAGAGACTCCACATCTTCATCACAACACAATCCACATCCTTCACCACAACACAACTGGTTTCACATCCTTCATCACAACACAAAACACATCTTTCATTACATTCATTCAGTATACCACAATAAATTTCGCACCCTTCACCACATCACATCCTTCACCACACCACAAGAGGCTTCAAATTCTTCATCACAACACACCACTGCTGCCATCCGTATTTGCATCAATCCATATCTGGTTTACCGTGGAACCGAACCTACTCCTCAAAGGGGAAATATCTCTCTCCCCAGCCTTACCTTTCCCTTCCCCACATCCCTCTCCCCAACCTTACCTTTCCCTTTCCCATTTCCCTCTCCCCAACCCTACCTTTCCCTTTCCCATTTCCCTCTCCCCAACCCTAACCCTCCCTTTCCCATTTCCCTCTCCCCAACCCTACCTTTCCCTTTCCCATTTCCCTCTCCCCAACCCTAACTTTCCCTTCCCCATATCCCTCTCCCCCTCACCCCTGCCCCCTCTCCCCCCTCCCCCTTGTCTGATTTCACTTGCCGCACTGCAACACTTGGACGATTCCCATTAAGTGACCGGATAATGCCCTCACACACACACACACACACACACACACACACACACACACACACATTACTCCCATGCTAATTACTGCGGGATTAATTAGCAGTAACGAAGGAGGGAGGGGCTGGGGGGGCACTGAGGATAAATGGGGGAGGGAGAGACGAATGGGGGGGGGAGAAGGGGATAAATGAGGGAGTAAAGGAGATAAATGGTAAGGGAAAGCGGATAAGTGAAGAAGGGAGGAAGATGAATGGAGGGAGAGGGATAAATGGAAATGGAAAAATGAATAGGAAGGAGGGGATTAATGGGGGAGGGAAGAGGATGAGATTAATGGGGGAGGGAAGAGGAGGAGACTTACGGTAATGGGGAAAGGAAGATGAACGGAAGGAGAAGGGGGACTTAAGGGCGACAAAAAATGAAAGGAAGGGGAAGGGGGAGGGGGATAAATGGGAGCGAGTAGGGGATATGAGGAGGATAACCGAGGAGAAATGTTTGGAGGGTTGGGGAGAAACAGGAATGTGGTTGGGGGAAATGAAGAGAGGAGAAATGTGAGGTAGGATGCGAATAGGAATGAATGGGCAAATGGAGGAGGGAGAGGAATGAAAGGGAGGAGGGATGGAGGAGGATGTGGGGGAAAAACAGAATGATATCATGGGGGAAAAGGTAGGAAGATTAGGAATAAATGGAAGGAATAGAGGAAATAGCAGATAGAATTGTGGAAATGATGGAAGGATGTGAAAAATGAGGAAGAACGAGAAAAATGAGGAAGAATGGGGAGGTGGGAATCGATGAGGAAAATGAGGAGGAATAGGGGAACAGGGAAGAAATAGGGAAATGGTGGGAACAAATGGCAGAACACAGAAGAAATGCGGGGAAAAAATGGGAGAAAGGATGAGGATGGAAGCATGGATGGTAGAGATGGTGGAAGGGAAGGAGAGAATGGTGAAGGGATGATGGAACGGAAGAAGTCTGGCAAGGAGAAATGGAAAGCAATGGAACGAGGGATGGACGGCAATGGCATGAAGGGGGAATGGGGAGGTAAGGCATGAACAGATGGGGAGGGACTAAAGGGATGAGGAAAACAGGAGTGATTTGTGAAATGGGAAGAAATTGGGATGGGGAAGATAGGGACGAAAATGGGAGGGAGAAGATGAAGGAACAGGAACACAGTTGGGGAGAATAGCTAGGAGACTGGGGATATGGGAGGATTTGTGAAGGAGTGGACTGAGCAGAATTCAACAAGTAGGGAAGATGGGACGGAAGGTGGGGGGATGGGAAGGAGGATGGGGGGACAGGAAGGGAGATAGGAAGTATAGAAAAGGGAGTTGGGGAAATGAGGAAGGAAAGAGAATGGAGAAGGTGTTGAGGCTAGAAAACGAGAGAAAGAAAGGGGCAGAGGAACAGAAGAGGGGGAGAAACGGGGGATTAGGGGATAAAACTGTTGTCCAACGTGAGAGAGAGAGAGAGAAAGAGAGAGAGAGACAGACAGACAGACAGACAGACAGAGGTGGTGGGGGGTGGAGGATTCGAAAGGGGAAGGGTAGGGGAGAGGACAAGAGGGGTGTGGTGGGGTGAAACAACACGGAAAGGAAGGTAAAATGTCTAAATGTTTTCAAAAAGATGAAAGAGAAGAAGAAAGAAGCGACAAAAGAATAGTATACTGGTAAATGATGCATAGAATAAGCCAAAGATGAAAAGTTTACATGCTAATAAGAACTACCTAGGGTGGGAAAATGCAAGAAGAGAATGAGGTTTAGTTCTACGAGATTTAAAAAAAAAAAAATAGATGGAAGAAATGAATGAATAAAGGAAAGAGATAACCCGCCTAGAAATTCATCCAGCACTCACCTGCCTTTTCATTCAACATCCACTTGAACCTCACCCACTATGCACCTAAGTCTTCATCCATTCCCGTCCATCGCTCACTCATAACTATCACCAACAACCGAAGCCTTCATCCAACACCTAAATTCAACCTCATCCAACCTTCCAACCCCCTTTAAGTCTTCATCTACACCTCATCCAGCATCCACCTTCAGCTTCATCCAGTACCCACAAGCAGTTATCCATCCATCATCCAGAACCTCATACAGTATCAAAACAAAACCTCACCCAACATTCACAACCCCATCCAGCCTCATCATTCCTATGTCCTCATCCACACCTTACCTAACGCCCATAACTTTATCCAAAATCCATCTTCAGCACCATCCAATACCCACATAAGTTTTCATTTATCCACACCTGTCCCTCAGAACTCCATCATCCACCAAGCACCTTCACTTTCATCCCTCCTCACAACCCACCTAAAGGACGGTCTCTGCTGAAAAAACTAACGGAGGGCGCTTATTGGCTGACCGCTTCCTGCAATCACAGCCCTGGAATAACAACCCCCCAGCCAAACTGATCTCATTTCCACAACCACCAGCAAAAACATCATCACCACAACACCATATCATTTTCCACCCCCATTACCACAACTGCCGCTACCGCATTATTCTTAGCACCATATTCGTCCCCACTACCACCACAAATAATTCCATTACCATCACCACCGAACAATTTATCACTACCATCACCACAACCACCATTCAAGCAACTATATTTTCTTCATTTTCTCTTAAGTTCAACTCTGGCTTGGCAATCCGGTCTGAAATCAATTAGTCATCCTACGTTCCACACACCTTCACATGTCATCACGTCGGCGCTAATACCGTTCATCCATATTAAACACTGTCTCATTGAGGACTATTCCCAAAGCTTCAAACGCAAAATAATTCGGAAAGCAAATCACTTCATTAATCACTTGACCACCATCCCTCCTTCCCTACTGTAATTATGGTATCATAACCAACACGTTTACAATCACCATCACTACTACCACCATTACCAATCACTATACCACTACCACCGCCAATACTACTACCACTAGAACGACTGTAACCACTAACACTACCATAAATACCACAATGTCATGATTCCTAGTACCCAGTCTTTAGGTCTGAAGAGGGTACAAGCCGACCGAAACATGCATAACCACAAAATAGTACAGATCCAAGAGAGAGAGAGAGAGAGAGAGAGAGAGAATTAAACAGAGTGACAGACTGACAGACAGATAGATAGAAAGACAGACAAATGGATATACTGTAGATATATATACTGTATATTTGTGTGTGTGTGTGTGTGTGTGTGTGTGTGTGTGTGTGTGTGTGTGTGTGTGTGTGTGTAAATCTTCCACCATCACCACTGCCAGTATTACCACCACCACCACCACACCACCATTACCAACACCAACTCTAGCATCCCATCACCAACACCCACCACTACTGATAAAACCAAATCCCCCATAACACTCTCACCCCCTCCCCTCCACCAACCACTCTACATTGTGTGTGTGTGTGTGTGTGTGTGTGTGTGTGTGTGTGTGTGTGTGTGTGTGTGTGTGTGTGTGTGAGAGAGAGGGGGGTATGCTTCTATGGGGGCCTCCGCTGTGCAATGGGACTGGATAAAGTATATTCATTGGGTTTTTTCTCTCTAGTATTATTACGGCTTTGCGTGAGGCGCGGCTGTTGAGTACCGCAGGAGGTAGAAGAACAAGGAGTGGAGGTGGGAGTGGGGTGAGTGGGATAGGAGTGAGGGGTGGGAGTGGGAGAGGAGTGAGTGGGGGCCGGAGAAAGACAAGCAATAATGTGAGGGTTGGGAGGAAGTGAAGAGGGGAAGAAAACAGAGTAAGAAGGAAAGGTTGAGTGGGAGTGGGGTGAGTGGAGGTGGATGAACGAGGAGAGAGGTGGGATAGAGGTGGAGAGGGAGAGAGTGGGGTTGGTAGTGGGTGAGATAGAGATGGGAGTGCGTGAGTGGGGCTGGGAGAACAAACACAGAGTTGGGACTGGGGTGGAGAGGAAAAGAGTGGGGTTGAAAGAGGGAGGAAGAGAACAGAGAGGGGAGGAGTGGGGGATAGTGGGGTGGGAAAAGGTTGCATGTGAGTGGGACTAAACTATAAGGTGAGTGGGGTCTTTGAGTGGAATGACGACTGTAGTGAGGTGATGAGTGGGGTTGGAAGTGTGAGGAGAAGAACGGAGAGGGAAGAGAGGGGCATAGTGGGGTGGGAGGAAGCAGTTGTGGGAGAGGGGAGAGTGGGGTTTGGAAAGGGTGAGGCTGGAGAAGGATGAGAGGGTTTGTGTGTGTGTGTGTGTGTGTGTGTGTGTGTGTGTGTGTGTGTGTGTGTGTGTGTGTGTGTGTGTGTGTGTGTGTGTGTGTGTGTGTGTGTGTGTGTGTGTGTGTGAGAGAGAGAGAGAGAGAGAGAGAGAGAGGGAATCCATATGGCTTATATTTTCCCCAAAGGCTTTAGTCTGGCGTACTATAAAACACTCTGTCTGTCTGTCTGTCTGTCTGTCTCTCTCTCTCTCTCTCTCTCTCTCTCTCTCTCTCTCACACACACACACACACACACACACACACACACATTCAGAGGTTCACACAAAACTCCATCACTCTCCATTAACCCCCTTCAATACAATATTTTTTTTCTTTGATTCGGACAACCAAACAGACAACTTCACCCTAC
Source organism: Coenobita brevimanus (assembly GCF_032717465.1). NCBI lineage: Eukaryota > Metazoa > Arthropoda > Malacostraca > Decapoda > Coenobitidae > Coenobita > Coenobita brevimanus. The sequence goes on along the minus strand of NC_137028.1, from coordinate 5,169,015 downwards.
AGGAAGTTGTTTATACTCCTTTCACCTTAACCTGGCCCAGATATTCGTTCTTTTGTGGCTTATTCACGCAGCTCAATGGTAGAACACGACAGTAATACGACTGTGCATCCTTTCCATGGCACTTCTTCGTGACTAGCACTATATACCAGTGTTAAATCATTATAACAGCTCAGTTTTCAAGATATAGGGACGGCAATTATAGGCCATGTCAGAATAACAGGAGTACAGACAGCAGTGAACGCCAACACCACGATAACATCCTTTACGTTAGTCTCGCTTGTTACAGACGATTTTATTCAACTTACAAAAGCCATCTTGTAACGAAGACTGTATTTAACCCCTCCAGTTCCACAACCTCTTCTAGATAAAACCGTCTGGATGTGGTAGCAAGAACAAAGTATTAAAAGACATCCACCTTGGTAAGCTTGCACCCTTGTTATTAAAAGCTCTATGCAGCCCCCCTCCAGCTCTAAAAGTCTCACTCGAAGTTTAATTTACTCGTCTAGAGATCTATCTATCTATCTATTGCCAGACGCCTCAATCCCGTTTGGGGTGGCCACAAACAAATCGCCTCCAAGTCGCCCTGTCCCCCGCCATTTCACTACCCTGCTCCCAACTCACACCCCCCTCTCTCATATACCTCTCCACCCCATCCCTCCATCTCATCCTCGGTCTCCCCCTCCCTCTTCCACCCTCCACCTCACTCACATACACTCTCTTCGTCAGTCTTTCACCCTCCATCCTCTCCACATGGCCAAACCACCTCAGAGTGTTCCTCACAACGCTTCCTATCACATCCACATCAACACCACAACGCTCCTTTATATCCTCATTCGTCAGCCTGTCTCTCCACGTGACTCCACAAGCTCCTCTTAAATAACTCATTTCCACTGCTCTCACTCTTGACTTGTGTCCTTCCAACAACGTCCAAGCTTCACTTCCGTACGTTAGAGTTGGTATCACAATACTGTCATGTAGTAACTTTTTTACTTCCATGCTCACTTCCCTGTTTCTTATCACTGCTTTCAAGGAACCAGCAACCTTTCTTCCCTGCTGTACCCTTTCAAGCACTTCACCCTCCAAACCTCCATCCTTACTCATCACACTACCCAAATACTTAAACGTACTCACATTTTCCAATTCCTCACCATCCAACCTCGCTATACATTCACTGACTTCACCTCTCTCAAAGACCATCACTTTACTCTTCCCTACATTCACCTTTAGGTTCCGTTTCTTACACACTCTCTCAAACTCATCCACCAAGCCTTGCAGCTCCCCTTCATCTTCACTCAACAACACAGTATCATCTGCAAACAACAGTACAGGGAGTTTCCAAACACTATCCTCTCTCACCAGGGCCACTCCAACATCCACTACCCTACCTTGTACCTCTTTATTACCCCATCCATGTACAGATTGAACAACCATGGAGACATGACACATCCCTGTTTCAAACCAACTTTCAAAGAGAAAAATTCACTTAGTTCACCATCCACACGCACTGCAGCCTTAGCACCATCATACATACTCTTCACAGCATTCAACAACTTCCCATCTACTCCATATATTCTTAACACTTTCCACAATCCTTGTCTATCCACCCTGTCATATGCTTTCTCCAAATCCATGAAAGCCGCATACAACTTCTTTCCCTTCTCTAGAAACTTTTCCACTAAAGATCTAAGAATGAATATCTGATCTACACAACCTCTTCCCTTCCTAAAGCCTCCCTGTTCTTCTCCAACTAATTTCTCTGTTCTTTCTCTAACTCTGTCTATAAGTATCCTACCATACACTTTTCCTATTATACTAAGAAGACAAATGCCCCTATGATTACCACACACTTCTTTTTCCCCTTTTCCTTTGTACAAGGGAATAATTATACCTGACTTCCAATCCTCCGGGACTCTACCTTCCTCCCAGGCCAATCTGCACATCTTCCACATCCATTCTACTACTATCTCTCCCCCATGCTTCAGCATCTCACCACACACTCCATCAATTCCTGGGGCTTTCCCCGATTTAACTTTCTTCATTGCTTCCACAACCTCTATCCTACTGATTTCTACCTGTCTTCTCACCTCCCTCCTTCTCCCAGCCATTCCCCAGCCACTTATACTCGCATTACTTCCATCCTCTACGTTCAACAATTCCTTAAAGTGTTCTCTCCATCTGCTCACTTTTTCTCCCTTCTCCACTAGTAATCTACCATGTTTATCTTTCACTCCCCTGCTAACTTCACTTCCACCCTGTCTTACTCTTTTCACTTCTCTCCAGAACATTTTCTTACAGTCCCTCCACTTTACACTCAAATTCCTTCCAAATTCCTCATCCACTCTCTTCTTACTCTCTCTTACTAATCTTTTCACCTCTCTCTTCCTTTCCACATATAACTCTCTCTTCTGCCTCTCAAATAAAAAAGAAAATGGTGTCCTCGGTGTGAAGGGATTAATTAAACATCAACCACGACCTTTTACTGTGCTATGAGGGAGAAAAAACTTCTATTTTATTCTCGCTATTTCCAAGTGATTATTTTCTCTCCTTGGGATGGGTTTTTGACTGGAGGGGGTAGATAAAGCTGTCATTTGCCTCTTCAGTACAAAACATCTATCGTAAAGAGAACAAAATCGTTTGGATAAAAGAATAAAATAAAAGACCATCATCGCTGTCAACACGGGCTTTTATTTCTTTCAGCTCGTGGACATAGTTCTACATAGTTCTTACTACCACTAAGCTACTTTGCTCTCTTAATCTAATAAAGTCGTTTGGAGATAGAATAAAATAAAACTGACATCACCGTACTGAGGAAATGCGAAAATAGTGAAAAGACAAAGAAAAGAGATGACCTTAATTACTTTGTTATGTATTTTTAATTTATTCGATCTCCAGGTGATTTAATTAAACAGGGGAGACTAAAGTTTGATACAGAATTCATTAACCTTTTAAACAGACATCTCTTTCTCATTCCAGATCATGTCCACTGGAGGCAACAATAAACTGAAATAAGACGTCATCGTTCTGATAGGGTTAAAACCTTGTGAAAAATGAAATGTACCAACCAAAGCAAGAAGACAACTCCAGTCAACAATGTACCCAAATACCCCTGTAAAATAATACAACACAGCCAATAAACAGGACAGCTTTTGCTCGCTGTACAACAGCAGATAATCTGGTTTTTGCACCCAAAAAAAGAGTAGCTGCTGCCTCACACTGAAAAGACTGGAAGAGGTACAGAAGTACAAACGGTTTACCAGATACAAAGTATATATATATATATATATATATATATATATATATATATATATATATATATATATATACGTACTTCATCGTACAACACTTAGTTGTAGTCATCCGTGAAAAAAATTGTTAAAAAAAAAAATCTTTTAAAATTGACCGGTCAACAAAATGTACTACCAATAAAAGTAATGGTAAACACAGGCATGAACCAACATACGGTATAACCCACCAAGAGGGAGGCTATGCAACACACTTACAAATATTCAATATATAAGCTCCAGAAATACCCTAAATACTCTTTCCATTCCCCCTGAGCGGCTCAGGAGCGGCTCAACACCAACACTCCAATATTTATTTAAACATTTATTACACCAAGCTTACCCTAACGTGCTGCTGAATCAGTTTTACAATATAAGAGTATGCTGTTTGATGCACACGCATGATTTAGCCGACGTTTAAGAGGAACAGATACGCTAGCTTCTAATTCAACGAGAGTGGATGATCGCTTATATGCTGAACAAAATCGCCTGATGGTACACGAACGAAAATGACAAACTAAGCATCATCCTAATGAAGCTCTTCAAAATGTGGCTCAGTTCAACACATTGGCTTTCTGGTGGTATGGCAAGGATGTTGGGTCGCTCAGGTAGTAGACACACAATGACTTCTTTGATCGTCATAGTGGACTTTCATGGTGAAGCCATGGTATATTCAGTTTAGCATAAATTTGAAGCTAAAAGTAAATTTCATGATGTGTTCACATACTGTACCTATTAAAATGGAAATAATCACTATGACTTTTATTCCTACTTAAAGATGTGGCAAGGTAGGACGTAAAAACAGAGGAAGAGGAAATACGGACATGGGAAATCTAACACAACCATTGCAGTGAAATGAACCAAAGTCACTCAAACATCCTACATGCCTTTAACACCCTGGCACCGCTTTAGAAATGTAACAATCTTCACATAATTTCCAGTATTTTCTTTATAGATGGGATTCACATACACCTTTCAAAATAAATCCGTCGACTGTCAAAAAAAATAAATAAATAAATAAAAAGTGCTAAATCCAAGGCATGTGCTCCTCCGAACCTAATTCATCTAACCAACTAATTGCTCTAACAGGCTCAATAAGGAAGTAAGTCCTCACCTCGTTCTTACCCCCTTCCTTTTCCTCTCACTCCTCCACTTTTCTTTCCAATCACCAGTTCAAACTCCTCCCCACCCCTCCTTTCTCTTCTCTTTCTACCATCAAGCTCGCTTTTCACCTCTCCCTTTTCCTCTTTTTCTCTCTTCCCCTCTCCACTCCCTTCCCATCCTCGCCTAGTTTCGATCCCCTTCCCTCCCTGCCATCCCTTCATACACTTCTCTTCCTTCCATCCTTTCTTTTTCTCTTCCCTCTCCCAGCTTCTCCCTCCCCTGTCCTTAGCTGTCAACCCCTTCCAAACCCATGCTCCTTCCTCCCCACATTTTTCTCTTACCATTCCCATTTCCCTCTTCCTTCACCCAGCCTAAAGAGCCAACTTTTCCATCTCTCCCTGTCTAAAACTTCTCTCTTCCACTTCTTTTCATCTTACAGTCGATCTTCTTCCTTTCCTCTCTCTTTATTCTGTCTTTCCCTTTCCTCTTCCTTGATTCCATCCTTGTTTCCTGCTTCCCACTGCTTCTATCTCCCCTCCCTCTCCCTTACCACCTCGCCTTCCTTTCTCTCCTCCTCCTCCTTTATCTCTCCTCCTCTCCCTTCCCTTTCTCCTTACTCTCCCCCTCCTCACCCCAGCTGAGAAGCATGACCAATATTAGCGTGTACATCCCAGTGGACCTGCACCTCTCCAATAACACCTCCTCCTTTATTGCTCTCTCTCTCTCTCTCTCTCTCTCAGCATTTCCCTCTTTACTGCCTGCTTCCTCTCACACCCACACGCCTCTAAACAGCTCTCGTATTTCTTTTCTCTCTTTATCTCTCACCCACAAACCTCTCTAAACAGCTCTTTTCTCCTCTTTCTCTCTCTCTCTCTCTCTCTCTCTCTCTCCTTTCAATAACACTCCCCTCTTTATTGCCTGCTTCCACCTACACCCACACACCTTTCTAATCAATCTTCTCTCTCTCTCTCTCTCTCTCTCTCACATAAATTTCAACCCCCCCAAACTGTTGCCCATCACCAGAGCCGCCATTAACTCAAGCCTCGAATAAAACACACGTAACTTTATCTCTGCACAGTTGGCGACGAAAATAATCGAGTTTTTTTCTCCTCCGCTCTGACAGGTCGGTGATTGTGGCAGTCAGTCAAGTGGTCGCAGGACTCTACTTAGGCAGAGTTCACTGGGAAAGTCTGACAGCGCAATGCAAATACTGGGGGATTTTACTGTTACTATATTTCAGAAAGATAAAAAAAATAAATAAATAGGTACGCAGACTGTTGAAGAATGGGGCATTTCAAGATGGGGACATTACTCAAAACAAGAAAAATAACAATAAGGAAAAAGCAATATCTACATGGAAACTTTTTATGGCTGAAGAAGATGGAGTATTACTTAAGACATAGAAAGAAGGAATACTAGTTGAGTTACTCATGAGATTCTAACAACGTAATCTAAAGACAGGAGTGTGTTAATTATATGTATCAAGATGAAGGACAGTTTCAGGAGGGAGAATGAATATTAATAAACAACCAGGACTAACACGAGGGAATATCATTCACGAAAAAGCAAGAATGAATATTAATTCAGAAAGATATCGAAAAAATGAAAGAATCTCTCGAAGGAATATAAAGAAAAAAATAAACAAAGAGAATAAATCAAACAAGAACAAGGGGGCAATATTAACCCGTTCACTCCGATGATGTTTTTTATGCATTATCTTTTATTTTGGAGAGATTATTCGAACTAGAGAGGTCACATACAGCCATCATTAACCCCTTCACTACGAGAGGTCAACCTAAGCTTAGCAAAATCGTCTGGGGGAAGTAAGAATAAAATAATAATAACGTTCTCGGGGTGAAGGGGTTAACCGAGAAAGAACAAGAGGAAGTATCAACTGAGAGAACAAGAACTATCAATTATAAGAAAAACGCAAACAATAGCTATCGAGAGAGAAGAAACAAGAATAAGAATAAAAAAATAATACGATGAACACTCCACTAAAACGTAACTTGAGGGAGTACTGAATGAGAAAGAACGAGACTGAGTATCAATTAAGACGGAATAATAAGCAATGTACTATAAATCCTCTTATTGTCCTGTCACCTCAAGCAGTTACACCAGGTAGCGTCAAGGTGATTTAATTAAGGTGAGAGTGAGTCATTGGAACCAGTGTGTTATCCTGTCATTAACCCTCCCAAAGCTGGAAAATCTCTAGTATTTTATTTCACTTAAAGCCAAACTAATTTACTCCACTGATTGAGTCACAAGAGCCTGAGAGAATTAATGAAGGAAGACTATACAGGAACATCAATGAAAAAAAAGAAAAGAGCAAAAGATCATCAGTTAAGCAAAAAAAAAAAAAAAAAAAAAAAAAAAAAAAAAAAAGATTCTGATTAAGAGAAAATAAGAAGGGCAAATCGAGACAGTTCCAGAAAGAACAAGGAGTGTTTATTCGCCGTCCACCACGCAAGGAGGGAAAAAAAAAAAAAAAAGTTCCACACAGCTAAGAAAAATAAAACACCTCGATAATAACCCCGGATAGAAGGAATGCCTGAAGCTGCAGTAAAAACCGTGAATACCAATTGAATAAGAACATTCTGTGGAATCATCATCATCATCATCATCACCATCATCATCATCATCGTAATTGTCGTCGTCGCCGTCGTCATCATCATCATCAATCATTTTCCCACTGATATACAGGGTATGTATGATTGAAAAAAAAAAAAATGGAAGAAAAAGGAAAGAAAGGAAGAAAGACAAAATACAAAGAGGACTAGAAAGGAGGAGGGAAAGAAGATTAAAAAAAAAAAAAAATGGAGAGCGGGATAATAATCGTAACAACTTATAAATATGGTAGGCAAAATTCAGAAACAGAAAAATGAAAAAAAAAAAATGACAAGGAGAAAGTCAAGGAAATGACAACGAAAAAATGAAAATAGACAAAAGAAAAATGAAGAGAGTTAAAAAAATTAAGGCAAATGATTGAAATATTACAGAGAAAGAAAAAATGAACAGAATTATAAAATGAAAAAAATAAAAAAATAAAAAATGTGAATGGAAATGGTCTATCCCCCAAAATACACTTGTGATAAAAACTTGCTCGATACGGATGAAAAAAGACGAACTGAAGAAAAGTTTGACACTGAAATCATTATCACCATTCACAATAAAATCCCCCTCCTCCTCCTCCTCATCATCATCATCATTTTATTCAACTTATGGGAAAACTCACAAAATGAAACGACAGAAAATATAAAAATCAGTCTGATCAGCCCCTAAAGAATGACGTCAACTTCATCATCTTGCTAGCATCTATTTTTTTTTTTTTTTGGGGGGGGAATCGCTCGTATTGAAGGGGTTAAAGTCACAGGTGGGCCTTTTTACTGAGATGGCGACTTTGTTTTGTTTTTTATTCTCATTATCGTCTTTTTTTTTCACCTCATTAATATTCCTAAAGCCATTCAGCTCATATGATACCTAAGTGTATTTAGATTGGGATTTTTTTTACTAGTAACCAAGGAGACTGTTTCCTCATGACTAAACCACTACCTAATATTTGGACAACAGGGCTGATTTGACTAGTAACTATGGAGACTAATTCTTTCCTCATAACTAACCACAACGTAATATTTCGACTAGAGGGTTGATTTGACTAGTAACCAAGGAGACAGTCTTTCCTTACAACTAAACACCAAAGTAATATTCAAGTTGTGAGAGCGGCCCAAATCCGACAGATGAAAACAATATGATTATAGTCTATCTAATGCACTATAAAACATCTCTCGTAATGAAATGGTCAAAAACAATATTCAATAGAGTCTCCCCTTCGCGTGGATAAAGACTTTCGTTTAATGTTTTTATCACTGCCAGATGGTTATGTTAAATGTAGGAATGGCCTGTCGTGCCAAAGGGGATGACGATGAGACTGGAATAAAACACACACACACACACACACACACACACACACACACACACACACACACACACACACACACACTAACAACTTCTGATTTCTCCTTTCTTCGCTGTACGGAAAATGCTGCCAGTGGTGAGGGGGCAGATGACGTCAGTAGGAAAAAATGCACAAAAAACCCTTGAGGAAAAACCGAGAATCAAGCCCTGTCTGGGGAAAAAAAAAAAAAAAAAAAAAAAAAAAAAAAAAAAAACGAGAGAGATGGGAGAAAAAAAGGCAGCTAAATAATTGGCAGTGATTGTTCCTTAAAAAGCGCATCCCCCGGCGCTCTGACCAAATACAGATTTTTAAGACGGAATATCAGCAGCCATCATCAGCCATCACTCAGCCTTGATTAGACCTTTCTGCACAAGACGTCTACCCCTCAGCTGAATAAAATCGTCTGGAGGTGGCGAGGGAGAAATCGTCCGGTGGTGGAAGGGCGTAGTAGTTTTCATAGTGAAAGAGTTCGTGGGCTGAGTAAAATCGTCGGTAAGGAACGAAATTATGAAGGCACAGGGACATAATCAACTTTAAAGACCTTGGAGAGTCCCCTAGTGGCTAGTAAAAGCCTCTGACGTTAGCAGGAGTGAAATACATAAGTCACCTTCGAAGATGAACCCTCTCATGGCTAAGATAAACGTAGTAATCTATTCCAGGTGACAACAGACGGTTTTACGAGTCTATATCTAAGAAAGAGTCCCAGCCTAGACTACCTTAAGACAGGTATGGGTTAAAATTAGTGTGAAAGGGTTTATGGAGACTACCTTACTCCACTACGAGGTCTCCGCTACACTGAGGAAGAATCGATTGGCCGTAGCAAAAAGAAAATCGTCTGGCGAGATCAAGAAAAGCATAAACAGGAAACCATAATGACAAGGTTAAAACAAGTACCCTACGGCGTTGAATATTTTTTTTCTTCTTTGCTTGTCTTTTTTTCTTTTTTTTTCTTTTTTTTTTTATAGATGGGAGATCAAGAGCTATCATCCCTCATCCCTCACCCTTAATTAAAGAGGAAGGGGAACGGGGTTGGGGGAGCTTTTGGAAGGGGAGGGGTGGGGCGGGAGAGGGAGAGGGGGATGGGAGTGAGGGGAAAGGCAGAATGGGGGGAGGGAGAAGAGGATGATAATGGGGGGAATGGGAGAATGGGGGGAGGGAGAGGGGGATGGGAGTGGAGGGAGAGAGGGAATAGAGGAGAAAGAAGGGGGAGTAGGGAGTTAGGTGGGAATGAGGGGAGTGGGGCTGAATTACGTCATCCCACAGAAGGGTTCACTGCATCAAACCGGTCTGCCTGAGGACACTACCAAGACACGTAATATTCTGGTGTTAGGAGGCTCCCAAGCACCTCTTCCCTTACTCAGTACATCTCACCATATGGCACAATATTATTCTCATGTGTGTTATTATCTACAGGTATACCTAAGAGAGATTAGTGCAAACAGTATAAAAAATGAAATACTCAAAATATCGCAAACCATATCCATTAAACTATATAAAAAAAAAAAAGGTGATACACAGAATAAAAAACGAAACCATGACCACATGAAAAAGATGCAAAAAATATGGAGAAAATAAATCCCAAAGATGTTCATTTTTTGAGTAGCATAGAAAAACATGTTCGAGGTCAATATCCAAAATAATCTGTAAATGAGATCCATATAAAAAGGCAAAAGGAGCAACACGCATTTTCTTTTTTACCTCATATAACGCCCATAATAAAGATGTATACACAGCATGCAAAAGGTGTATTACTCATGACACTGCAATTCGATGGGTTCAAAATATGCAAGTTCACATTAGCCTGAGGTGTAAAATACAAAATAAATATAACACGATATCCATTAAAAACACACACATGCACAAAAAAAATCATAAGGTGTAATAAGCAAAATAAACCGCAAGGGAAGAGGTGTTTGACTAGGGAGCCTTCCAAGCCCATGCGATTATAACCCAAAGGCATCAGAAAGCACCACCATCGCCAATCGTCCATCACACGCACCTGTCCATCATCATCACCATCACCACCTGCAAAACCCACTATCTGTATCTATCACCCCTTTTCCTTTGTTTGTTCTGTCTCCTCTCTGTCCTCTCCTTTCTGTCTCTCTACATATCCTCCCCTTCCTTCATTCATTCATTCCCTCCTTCCTTCTTTCCTTCCTTCCCTCCTTCCTTCTTAGTTTTATAATCTCATCACAAAACAGCTGTCCAATCATCACCATCTGGACAACCAACAATCTTTCTCCTCTGTATATTCTTTCTCTTTCCTTTATACCTATTATCCTTCTCTCTCTCTCTCTCTCTCTCTCTCTCTCTCTTGCTACCCACCTACCTGCCTGCCTACCTACCAACCTACCTACCTACCTATCGCTTGCATTCTCACCTCCTTTCACTCAATAATTTCATCTCATCAGAGCTGCCAATCACTTTCAGCTGGACAGACAACTATCTCTTTCTCCCTTCGCTATCATTCATTCCTCTTTTTTTTTTTTTTTTTTTAGCTTTCTTTTCCTACAAGCTGTCATTTTTTTTTTTTCCCAACCTGTCATTTCCATACAAATTTTATCTCTATCACAAACAGCTGTTACATCATCATCATCATCATCATCATCATCATCTTGACAACCACCAATCTCGCTCTCTTCTATCCTTCCTCTCTCTTTGCTGTTATCATACTCTTTCCTCTCTTCTTTCTTTCTTTCTTTTTTTTTCCTTATGTCACTCTTTGCATTTCTATCTCTTTTTCATTCTATCTGGATTATTTTTCATCTCGACACAAACAACTGTCTTTACCATCACCAACTGGAAACCAACTTTCTCTCTCTCTCTCTCTCTCTCTCTCTCTCTCTCTCTCTCCCTCCTTTCACTACTTTTTTTGTAGCATATATTATCTCTACATTTTCTCACCCTTGGTATATTCATCTCATCACAAACAACTGTCAGCATCATTACCAGCTGCACAAACAATTATTTCTCTTTCTTCTATTTCCATCTCTTCGTGACTACCATCTCTCCTCTCCTCTTTTCTCCTAGGCTGCATTCTCTCTACTGTCATTTTGTTTAGTTTCGCCTCCTCATAACAAGCAGCTGTCACCGCCATCATCATCATCGTCATCTGGACAGAGCAATCATTTATCTTCTCTATTTTCTTTCTCCATCGTTATCTTGTCTCACCCTTTTTTTCTCTTTCTCTGTCTCCTCTTCTTTAATTAATTTCACTTCCCAATCATACGTTGCTCTCATCATCATCATCATCATCATCATCCCTTTCTCTTCCTCTGTCCTTTTCCTTTCATTCATTCTTCATTTCCCAAGTCTATCATTCATCTTCTCTTTCCTTCTTTCGTGCACTTTCTTTCTCTTCCTTCTGACTTTACTCCTTTGTTTCACCTCTTTCCTTCAACCTCCTCCTCATCTTCCTCCTCCTTTCACATATTCTCTTTCTCTTACTTCTCGTTCCATTCCTTTCTCTTTTCATATTTTCCTCATTTCCATCCCCCTTCTCTCCTACTTCCTCGTTTCATCTCTCCTTCTTTGGAATGCTCGCTTGCTAACCTCCATTTTCCATTTCTCTTATATTTTCATCTCCTCTCCCTCTCCTTTCTCTTCCTACTCATCTTTTCCCTCTCTCATATCATTTATCTCTAACCTTTATATTTTTCATTCCTTTTCCTTTGTATCCATTTTCCTTCTCCTCCTCCTCCTCTTCCTCCTCCTCTTGCTCCTCCTCTTCCTCTTCCTCCTCCTCCTTCTCCTCGTTCTCGTCCTTGTCTTCCTCCTCCTCCTTCTCCTCCTATCATTTCTTTCGTAGACTTTATATATCTTTCCTTTCTGCTTTCCTCTCCTACCATTTTAATCCCTTTTCTCTTCAGCTTTCTCCCTTCCTCGTTCCTTCGCCAATTCTTCCATACAGTCCTTTTGTCTAACCTCTCTTTTTCATTCCTTCCAGTTTTATTCCCTTTCTCATCTTCCTTCTCCACTCCTCCTTTCCACTTCCTTCTTTACTCATAACCACCATAACTATCAAACTAATTGCTACACACGACTTCCACAACGCCCACCACAACACTATCACCACACACATGCAAATTACACAACTGCCACAACTATTAGTGTAATCATTCCACACAACTTGCACAACTGCCACCACACGACTATCGCCACAACACAATCGCCCCCACATACTAACACCACAAGACTATCGCAAATTCTCAAATATCTAAAATTGGGGGAACATTCATTTTTTTTTTTTTTACCTGCACTCATGCTGGAATAAACCAATAGGCCTCAATTATACTGCTTACTATTAAAAGAAACATACCTTTTACAAACATCCCTTGGAAGCAATTTTATTCCCTTACAATATTAAGGATTGTTTACACTGGACATGACATGGTACTACTCGAAGCCATCTACTTTCTCGTGTTCCTCAAAGACAAAACAAGGCATTAAAATTGGGTTGATGTTTGGTAACGTGGTGGAAGGTTGGTTTAATGGGAAAAAATATATAAAAACTTTCCCTGTTGATTTCTTGTCTAATCAGATGAAGTTTTAATCCCTTTCATTAAAATGCAGGCCGCCATACCGGGCCCTTGTAAAGAGGTTGATTTAATTAACAGCTTATATGCGATTTTCTGAGAGACGTTTACAGAAGAAAATTTCCTTAGAATACCACGTGCTGAGATGCAGACCTACTGACCTTTCCCGGCATGAGTGTTGTGTAAAGGTAAAAACTTATCATTTTTTTCAGGGGTGCGTGAGGAGGGAGGATTCGATTCGACATTAGCATACAATTCTTTCCTGAGGCCCAGCAGGTCCCTCTACACGCAACAGATGGCGCCACACAATATGACATAACACCACTTGGGCGCTAATACCCATCGTCCATACTGAATACATGCAAGGGGTGTCTCGTTCAGGGCTGGTGTGATGGTATTAACGGGGGTGTTTTTATGATATACCTGTGAGTTTTGTGGAAGATCAGGTAAAGCACTTAACGAATTTCCTTTATGTTCCTCGCGCCAGCCTGATACTGATCTCGCGTCCTTTCAAGCGGCTTTCCAACACCTAACCACCTGAACGTCACCATACGGAGAATAACACAACCATCACCATAACAACCTCATTCACATTTACCATAGCACAAGCACTAATCATCCCACTCACTACATCATCATAACAAATATTACTTTCAATACACTTCAAACTGCTACTTCATTTACCTGTATTGATTTATTGCGTTAATTACCACAGCTGCCACTGCTACTATCTCTATCTCAGCTATTATCGTTCATTATAAAATCAATATTAGCACACCTGTTGACTCTCTGACTTCAATATATATCTCTTGGTTCAGTCTTCTCCTTCCCCTCCCTTTCCTCAACCATACGTGTTCCTTTCCTTTTCTTTCCCCTCTTCCACTTTCCTCTTTCCTTTCCTTTCTTTTTCTTTTCTTCCGTCCTTCCTTCCCTCCTTCCTTCTTTCATTCCTGCCTACTTACCTAACTACCTACCTACCTACAAACCTATTCTTTCCTTCTTTCCATCACTCTCATTCCACTGTTTATATTCTGTTCTACCTTTCTGATCTCCCGTCCATCCATCTACTCACATGTCCATCCATCCAACCAGTCAGCCAACCGCGCAGTCATCCATCCATCCATTGATCCTTTCTTTCTTCCTATCGCTTCCTCTTCCCTCCTCCATCCACTCCATTTCCCTCCTTTCTTCCTTCCTTCCTTCTTTCCCTCCACATTAACTTCGTCCCCACTGATCTGGTTGCGTGGAGGGAGGGGGGATGGTTTGAGGGACTACCATCAGAGAAGCATTAGGTCTGTCACACCTGTAATTAGGGACACTCCGCCAGGTGTAATGACGCGTGATGACCTACCTGAGCGGGGAGGGGGAGGAGATAGGGGGAGAGAGGGTGTGTGAAGAGGGAATGAGGGAAAGAAGGGAAGGGAAAAGGTGACATGGCAATAGAAGGAGGGAAAGGAGGGAAGGAAAATGTAGAGGGGTACGGGACAGGGAGGGAGTAAAAGGAAGGAAGGAAGGGGAGTGGACGGGAGGAAATAATGAAATGGATGAATAGTTGGAAGGACGGTGAGAGAAAGAGGAGGAGGAGGAGAAAGGAGGATGGGGCTAAGGAAAAAGGAAGAGGAAGGGTGTGAAAGAGCAGAATGAGAGGAAGGAGGGAAGGAAAATGGGAGAGAGGGTAAAGAGGTGGAAGAAGGGACGGGTGTAAAGTGGATGGAAAGGAAAGAAAGATGAAAGAGAAAATGAGGGGGGGGGAAGTGGAAGAGGAGTAATGAACTGGGTGGAAAAAAGTAGGAAGAAGAAAAAGGAGGAAAGGAGGCATAGAAAGGGGGAATGGAAAGGTAAATGAAGAAAAGGAATGGAAGGAAGAATAGTGAAAGGAGGGGAGGAAAATGGAGAGGGAACGGCGGTGGGGGAAAGACGAAGAGGAGGGAGAAGTGCCATAGGAGTAAATAGATAAGCAAATAGATAGATGAGAAAAGTTTGCATGAAAGAATGATAATGAAACAAGGAAGGATGGAAGAAAGGAAGGAAGGAAACAGGTAAGAATGAGACACCGGCAAAACAATAAAGGCCTTAAAAACAAAAAAAAAGTTAAAAAGGTGAGAATGAACAACGTAAAGGTAAAGGAAAACTAAGAACCGAAAAACAAGAGATAGGAGTCAAAGAAGAGGGAGCGATGAAAAAATAGGAGGTGGAGTGAGACGAAGCGAAAAAAAGAAGAGATAAAGAGGAGGAACTGAGGATGAATACGAAAAATACGAACACACAGGAAGAGAAGAAACAGAAGACTCGGCGTAGATAAAGGTAAAGTAACTAGGAAATAAAGTGTGAGGAGAAGGAGATAAAAGAATAAAAGGAAGAATAAGACTGAGGGTAAAAGTGGAAGAAGGGATGAAACAAGAGAAAGGTTAATAAAGAAAAGGTGAAAAGATATTGGGGGATGGAGTGGGAGTGGGTGAAAAGAAGAGATTGTATGGAAGTAACGCGGAGAGAGAGAGAGAGAGAGAGAGAGAGAGAGAGAGAGAGAGAGAGAGAGAGAGAGAGAGAGAGAGAGAGAGAGAGAGAGAGAGAGAGAGAAGAGGATGAGACGAGCGTAAAGGATGAAGGGGAAAGGAAGATAAATGAGGCCATAAAAGGAAATAGGAGGAGGAGGAGGAGGAGGAGAGAGGGAGAGAGAGAGAGAGAGAGAGAGAGTACACACTTTACCTTACGCCTCTCCATCACACCTGCCTCTTCAACACTCACCTGAAAAAGAGAAAACATTGAGATTAATTGTGAATAAATACCTTAGTTCCCCCAGTAATATTTCTGAGAGCTATTCTAAACGGCATGTACAGTTCTGGTATGGATTATCGCTCCACTTTTTGGTCGAACATTTGTGAAACTCTTACCTGTTGTTCTGAAAAAATTACCTGGTGCCGAAGACCGTCTCACTGTGTTTCGAAAGTCATTGTTCATTTTTCCATAATGTATCGTAATGAAGTGGATTGATAGTAATGTCCACAACAGTACAAAACTTTACAATTTCTCTCTCTCTCTCCCTCGACGATTTTTTTTTATTTTTAATGGAATCCCTGTCAAGAAAAAGAATAAATATAAATACCCCAAGATGAAAAAATTCTCCAAAACTGAGAAAAACTGTCCCGTTGTAGCAAAAATAATATACAGAAAATATTACCGTAACTGACTGGTTAAAATGTAAAATGAGAGACTCTCAGATTTGAAACAGGCTTAAATATAATAATAATAATAATAATAATAATAATAATAATAATAATCTCCTTCAAGGCGTAGGGGTCCGAGGCTAGGCTACAAATATTCAGATCATATTCCTCTACTTTCGAGCTTTCTCTTTCCTTGTGTACCGTATCTCTCAACCTATGTCAAAGGTGGGATGATGATGATGATGATGATGATGATGATGATGATGATGATGAGGAGGAGGAGGAGGAGGATATACAAGGGAGTGAGAATATGGCATCTGTTTCCAATTTCCTTTTGTTTCATTTATAAGAGTTCTTTTCTGTCTGCAGTACACACACACACACACACACACACACACACACACACACACACACACACACACACACATAAGCTATGAGTGTTTGTCTGTCAATCAGTCAGTCTGTCTGTCTGTCTGTCTGTCTGTCTCTCTCTCTCTCTCTCTCTCTCTCTCTCTCTCTCTCTCTCTCTCTCTCTCTCTCTCTCTCTCTCTCTCATGCTAAACCCGTTATGCACGAGAAATAACTTCAGCTCTAAACCAATAACCACACAAGCTGCCAGGCCGTACCGCACACACACGCAAACACACACACACACACACACACACACACACACACACACACACACACAATGTAACAAACCTACACACCCATTTGCATACACATAAGCGACAGTACAATTTCCAAGGCCTAGCTATGTACAGGCTCGGTCAAAAGTCTATTTACACTCTTTTAAAACTACCAAAACCTAAAGTGATCCCACGAAATTTTCTCATGCCGGTCAGACTGGTGGATTCACTTTGTTTTCCTTCTGCCTTGTTAATTTTTCAAGATTAACCCTAACTTCATAACCCCGAGGCCTTAGATATATAAAGGGAATTCTTATCGTGACTCTACTTGTCTGAATTATATGTATCTTCCTCACCTAAAATCATTTCTACACGAATCTACACATTCTCCACCCCTCGTGCTTCCTGCTAACGATGCCACCTCATTCAGCTTTGAGAGTCTTGTCCTGCAGGGGTTAGAGACTACTACCTTTGACCCCTACAAAACGGTGACCTCTAATTATTCCATTCTAACTTCCGCTAAACGATTTTACTTTGCACTGGAAAGACCTCTCGTTGTGACAAAGATAAATACTCGTTATCAAACCATTAAATTCATTACTTTATTGTATTTTTAGTACTGCCAGACGATTTATTTATTTTATGTTTATTTAAGAGGAGCCTGTGGAGTCACATGGAGAGACAGGCTGACGAATGAGGATATAAAGAAGCGTTGTGGTGTGGATGTGGATGTGATAGGAAGCGTTATGAGGAACACACTGAGGTGATTTGGCCATGTGGAGAGGATGGAGGGTGAAAGACTGACGAAGAGAGTGTATGTGAGTGAGGTGGAGGGGGGAAGAGGGAGGGGGAGGCCGAGGATGAGATGGAGGGATGGGGTGGAGAGGTATATGAGAGAGGGGGTGTGAGTTGGGAGCAGGGCAGTGAGATGGCGGGGTACAGGGCGATTTGGAGGCGATTTGTTTGTGGCCACCCCAAACGGGATTGAGGCGTCTGGCAATAGATAGATAGATAGATGTTTAAAGTGAGACCTCCCATAGTAAAAAGCATATCAGGTGTGTTCATTAGCCGTTTCAATATGTTTTCTTTGGTATATGCTTCCTACTGCCAGACGATTTTTTCAGCTTAATCCCTTCAACCCGAGACGATCATTTCAGCTTAACACTTTCAAATGAGACGATTATTTCAGCTTAACCCTTTCAATCCGAGACGATCATTTCAGCTTAACCCCTTCAACCCGAGGCGATTATTTCAGCTTAACCCTTTCAACCCGAGACGATTATTTCAGCTTAACCCTTTCAATCCGTGACGATTATTTCAGCTTAACCCTTCCAATCCGAGATGATCATTTCAGCTTAACCCCTTCAACCCGAGACGATTATTTCAGCTTAACCCCTTCAATCCGAGACGATTATGTCAGCTTAACCCCTTCAATCCGATGACGTATATTTCAGTCTTGCTGCCTCCAGACGATTTAATTCCACTTTAGGAGGGACATTTAACAGTGACGTTGTTAATGAAGGCAACATACACAACCTTCAATCTACCCAAAGCTGAATAAAATTACCTAAATATATCAGGTTTAAATTGAAAAAAAATAAAATAAAATGAAGGCCTGTTTTAAAAAAGGCGTGAGAAGCAATATCAATTAACCCGTTCAATAAATGACTCCTTTTTATGATGTTCTTGCTACTCCCTGGTAATTTATTCAGCTTTCAGGGCGATCTCTCGTAGTGAAAGGGTTTACACAGCCGAACAACTGCAGCGGAAAAAAATACACAGTCACACCTGCCCACCTGCATGTCCGTTTGACGCAGGTGTTCCGTTCCACATCGCACCTCCGTACACCTGCACCAACACATACCCACGTAACACATACCGCCACACCCACATACAGTACATATAAATGCAAATCCACATACGCTCCCAAAGATACCTCATATCCTCGCATACCACATCACACAAACACACACACAGAAAACTACATACCTGCCCCCTTTCCCACACATATGCCCTCACAACACCCCTACAAACACACCACACACATGAAGAGGGCAGGAGGGAAAGAGTGCACCGGTTCTTACATACACTTACGGCGAAACTGAAATCCCTGGACGCATTTACGAAAGAGCAAAAATATCCAACCTAATCCTATTTTCTTGAGAGCAGGCAGGAAAAAGAGCGAGGGGAGGAAAAAGAGAGGGGAGAGAGAGCACTGGGGAACGTAGGAAAAGCCTCTGTTTCCACCCGATAATCAAGGAATATGAGTAAAATAAAAATAAAAAAAGAGAGAAAAAAAAAGGTCAGTGGCATGTAATCTCATCTTGGGAAGTGAGAGAGAGAGAGAGAGAGAGAGAGAGAGAGAGAGAGAGAGAGAGAGAGAGACGTACAGAAATGGACAGAAAGAAAGCGAGACAGGATGTGAGAGGAGGGCCACTCGCGGAATGCAAATAAGGCATGAGAACAGAAAATGGACGAAAAGAGGCAAGGGAGGAGAGAAAGACGGCGGTGAAACAGAAACGAATATTGTGTGTGTGTGTGTGTGTGTGTGTGTGTGTGTGTGTGTGTGTGTGTGTGTGTGTGTGTGTGTGTGTGTGTGTGTGTGTGTGTGTGTGTGTGTGTGTGTGTGTGTGTGTGTGTGTGTGTGTGAGAGAGAGAGAGAGAGAGAGAGAGAGAAAGGTTAAGAGGATTTGAGAAATTTATGAAACTAAGAGTAGTTTAGGATATAGAAAAAAAAAAAAAAAACAAGAAAGATCGAAAGGAAATGATAGAAAAGAAAAACATGTAAGAAAAGAAAAGGCGAGAGGAGAAAACCGTCTGCCAGAAAAAAAAAAATACAAAAAAAGTATGTAAGGAGATTCTGTGGTAAAGAGAAATTGTAAAAAAAGAGAGAGAGTAAGAGTGGGAAAAAGAGGATCGTGTGTAAAATGTGGAGTGATCTAGTGTCCTTTTTCCACTCGTGTTTCTCTCCTTTTTCCTTGCATGTCTCTTTTTCTTTTTTCCCGTCGTGTGTCTCTTCTTTTTCTTTGCTTTCTCCCCTCCTTTTGCACCTTCCCATCTCCCCTTTACCCCTCTTCATTTTCTCCTCCCTCTTCCCAAACACTTCTTTTCTTCCCTATGCCTTCTCTCCTCCTCGTTTTTCCCCTCCTATCATTCCTTATTTCCGTTTCCTCATCGCATCTCTCTCCATTTCTCCCTCTTCTTTCCCCTGTCTCCCTTTTCTCCCTTTTCCTTCGCCTCCATCTTCGTTTCATATTATTATTATGTTCCATTCTCCCATCAGGTCTTTTCCATTTTCTTATTCATCCTCATTCCTTCTTCTTCTCTCTCCCCTTCCCATTCTCCCTCCATTCCCTCTCTTTACTTCCCTATGTATATTTTTGTTCACTGTTCCGCCAGCTCTCCTACCGTTTATTTCTTCCACCACTCTGCCCCCACCCCACTTAGTCTTTCTCCTCACCCAATCCTCTTTATCCTTGTCCTTTACCAAATACTTCTCATTCCTTCACCCATTTTGCAACTCTCACCCATTAATGCTTATCTCTCTCTTACCAATCCTTATCCAGTCCTATCCAACCTTCTTACTCACATTACCTACCCTCCACATCACCATTCCTCAACTGTCTACCACACACTGCCCTCCCTCTCTCACTGACTTCTTCCTACCTCTCTCACTCCATCCTCCCTCCCTCTCACTCAATCATCCCTCTAATTAAACCCAATCCTTCCATCTCAACAAAAGCTGTCCCTATCCTCCATCCTAGCAATACTAATACTGCAGTACCCTCTTGCACTTTTGCCCCTCACAAGTGCGAACCCTTCACAGTAACCCAACTGCTTTCATCACCACAAACTGCACTAACCTTTGAACCCTTACCAAAACCCTAACTGTTCTCAACACCACAAACTGTACTTTACCTCTGAACCTTTACCAAAACCCCAACTGCTCTTAACACCACAAAATCCACTTTATCTCTGAACCCTTACCAATATCCCAACTGCTCTCACCATCAAGTACTGAACCTCATCTGTACCCAAAATGCACTCACTCCTACAAATTATACTTACCTAAAACCGAACTGTGGTCATCTGCGCATTATTACCCTATTACTATGTGACGTAAAGTGGTGCTACTTGGCCCTACAGACCAGTTGTTCTTCAGAATTCGTAAAATTTGGCTCCATCGTGTATAAAAGAGCTGCCCACCCAAGTCTGGCGTGCACAGAATGTCGCTACAATACATACATACATTTATGCACAAATATATAGATACACGCGCGCGCACACACGCACGCACGCACGCACGCACACACACACACACACACACACACACACACACACACACACACACACACACAGATTCATACATACTTACATAAGCACATACATACATGCATCTCTATATCAACATCAATATATGTATTTACCCATGTCCAAACTGCTCTCACCACCACATACTGAACCCATTTACCTGCATCAGAACAACACCCACCAACACCCACAGAAACATTACCTAAATCCACACTGCGCTCCACACCACATACAAACTGCAACTCACCACCACACACTGAGCACCCCTGGGTCTGGGCAGAGAAAAGGC
Source organism: Coenobita brevimanus (assembly GCF_032717465.1). Taxonomy (NCBI): domain Eukaryota; kingdom Metazoa; phylum Arthropoda; class Malacostraca; order Decapoda; family Coenobitidae; genus Coenobita; species Coenobita brevimanus. The sequence goes on along the minus strand of NC_137028.1, from coordinate 5,147,747 downwards.
TGGAAGTGGTGAGAACAGTGGATATGAAAAGTGGAAGTGTTATACTGCCAATCTGTGTGTGTGTGTGTGTGTGTGTGTGTGTGTGTGTGTGTGTGTGTGTGTGTGTGTGTGTGTGTGTGTGTGTGTGTGTGTGTGTGTAAATCGAAAAGGTGCGAATAGGTGCTATCACAAAAATGAAAGACGAAAGAAAGGAAATACATAAAAATGAACAGGACACTACACCGCATTACATGAACTGTTTTTATGTGATAGCAATATGAAGTACACAGCCAAAGAGCATGGGAAGGATGATGCTCTCCGTCGTCTGAGGAGGAATGAGAAGGAGGGATGGCAGGAAACAACGCTGGCTGAGGATAGTCGATCAACTTTCTTTCATGGCCGTACTTTTCGAACTGGAGGGGTTAGATACAGCCTTCTTATACTTCTTCGCTGCTCGGGTGCTTTCCCAAGATAAATAAAATCGCCAGGTAGTAACAAGAATTAATATCACGTCTTCGGGCTCAACAGGTATCGCCAAACTATGAGTAAAGTCCCAGACATCATATAAAGATTTCCTAATGGCTTCACTCCAATATCGTCGCCATAACAAACCCCAAAAAAGTACATTTTAAAAATCCACATCATTATCAACCCTCGAAGTACTCGAAATAATAGCAAGCACATTTTTACCTCCCCCCCACAAAAAAAAAAAAATAATAATAATGATAATAGTGGTGTTGTTTTACTAATAGTCGTTGATCGCTTAACTTCCCTTGTCAGGACTCCATATTATAATAATAATACTCACAGATAGATAGCTAGACAGATAGAAGCACCAAGCCAGGGTGTGAGATACGAAGTGTGTCAGCGAGAATCGACCAAAAGGAAAAGAGTTCAGCAAATACTTAATGAACAGTATGCCAGCAGGCACCGGAAGCACTACATACACACAGACATACAGGGTTCTAGAAGCTTCCACGACTGTGTAGCCCACGTGACACGACCCCTGCTAAACGGGAATGTAGGAATCAGAGATCAGAAGGGGGCTAGCCATAGAACCGACAGGTAGTGAAGAGAGGAAATAAGAAGAGGGGTCCGACGAGACTTATAGTAAATTACGTTCCTGTGTAATACATACTCTGCTCAACTTAGACTTTCCTTGAAGATAATAAATCAAGATCAACTCCCTGCATTCATCTTTAACTTCTCCTGCCTTCAAATAGCACAATAACTTTAACCAAATCTCAAGATTTACATATTACAAGACCAAAGAGTCACACCCTGGACAAATAAAATGCTATTCTTCTTTTAATAATATTAATGCTTCGTTTAACTCCCAATAAGAACGCGAAATAAGTCATCGTTCGTTTAATAATAGTCACGCTTCCAGAGGTAAATAAAATGTCATTCTCTCTCTACTAATAATAATGTCTTGTTTAGCTCCCAGAACCAAAAATGTCACTACGTTCGTTAATAATAGTTGTTTCGTTTAACTTTCAGTAACAAGAGAAACATGTCGTCGTTTTATAGCGGGTAGACGCATAAAAAAAGTAATTCTTCGTTTAATAATAATAGTCCTTCGTTAAGCCCTGTTACATGAATAACAATAGTCGTCCTTCCTTTCTGTCCTCATCTCTCAATAAATAAAACTTTTCTTTCGTTTAACTTGCAACAGCTAAAAGACGTACAATACATCGTTCTTGGGTTCATCATAGAAATTTTTTATCTCGCTGCACATGAAAAAAAGGTCATATTTCGGTTAATAATAGTCGTCCCTCGTTTAAAAAGTCGTCCCTCGTTTAACAATAGTCGTCACTGGTTTAACAAATCATCCCATGGTTAACAGTAATAAAGGCTCGTTCAAAAACATCAATTGCACGCTCAACAGTCTCCAGTTTTTTAATAATTGTCGTCCCTCGTTTAACAGTAATCGTTCTTCGCTTAACGATACTCATCCCACATTTAACATCAGTTTAATTTGCTGAACATTGAATAAGTCACTGAATAATAGTTGTCCGGCGTTGACCCCCATTACATACAAAAAACGTCAGTCGTTCCTCGCTCTCCTCGTTTAACAATAGTCGTCTCTCGTTTAACAACAGTCGTTCCCCGTTAAAAATAATCGTTTCTCGTTTAACAATAGTCCTCCCTCTAACAACAGCCGTCCTTCGTTCAAGAGTAGTCGTCCCTCGCTTAACAACAGTCGTCCCTAGTTTCATAACAGTCGTTCCTCGTTAAACATTAATTGTCAATCGTTTAACAAGGCGCTACAGGTTTAACAAAAATAGTTGTCCCTCGTTTAATAAGCCGTTCCTCGTTTAACAACACTCGTCCTTCGTTTAATAATGGTCGTTTCCAGTTCAACAACATTCGTCCTTCATTTAACAAGTCGTCGCCCTTCGTTTAACAATAGTCGTCCTTCGTTTAACAACACTCGTCCTTCGTATAACAAGAGTCGTCCTTCGTTTAACAACACTCGTCCTTCGTTAACAATAATCGTTTCCCGTTTAACAGCAATCGTCCTTTCTTTAACAAAAGTCGTCCTTCGTTTAACAAGAGTCGCCCTTCATTTAACAAGAGTCGTTTCCGGTTGACAAAAGTCGTCCTTCGTTTAACAATACTCGTTTCCGGTTTAACAAAAGTCGTCCTTCGTTTAACAATAGTCGTTTCCGGTTTAACAACACGCGTCCTTCGTTTAACGATAGTCGTTTCCCGTTTAACAGCACTAGTCCTTCGTTTAACAAGTCGTCGTCCTTCGTTTAACAATAGTCGTCCTTCGTTTAACAACACTCGTCCTTCGTTTAACAAGAGTCGTCCTTCGTTTAACGCGCCCATTTGTCCCGCCGCTCTGGTATTTGGACACTTTGGGCTGCGGAGGCGTGGGGAAAAAATAGAGTTAAAAAATAGCGTGTGATAAATACCTGCAATTGTGGACACTGCTCTGTTTAGCGACGGACTATTTGCACAGGCGCTGGAAATGAGAGAGAGAGAGAGAGAGAGAGAGAGAGAGAGAGAGAGAGATTATGTGGGTGGGAATAAGAGTGAAGTTAGGAGTGGGAGACACAATGGGAGTTAGAGTGAACGTGAAAGTGAGAGTGAGGGTGATGGTGACGGTTTGAGTGAGAGAGACAACAAGAGTGAGTGTCAAAGCCTAAAAGAGAGAGTGGGAATGGGTGGGAGAGAGAGAGATGCAGCACGGAAGAGTGAGCGAATGGGAGAAAGAGTGAAGGTAACAAGAAGAGAGACTGCACTATAATAGTGTGAGTGAGGGTAAGAGTAAGAATGAAAGTGAGGGTAAGATTGGGAGACACAGCAGGAGTGAGCGTGAAAGCAGGACAGTTAAAAGAGTGAGATAGAGGGAATGAGCGAGAAATTTGCACACATGTCGCTCGTTCCTCGAAATGGGATTGTGGGGGAACTGGAGGGTGTGGGAATGGGGGTGGGGAATGGGGGGTGGGGAAGTGGATTAGAAAGCTGAGAAATGGAGTGTGTGGAGGAGGATGTGGGAATGGGTAAGGGTGAAAGGGTGTGAGTGTGTGGGGAAGACTGAATGGGGGCATGAGTGAGAGTGGGGAATGGCAACAGGAGACAATGTGAGTCGCGAGTATGTCAAAGAGATAGACAGAGAGACAGACAGACAGATATTTTGACAGACAGATAAACAAGAGAGTCCAACGTCTACACACTAGTTTAAAGCCTGAATATTTCTCAGTGACCTTGACCTCCGACTGATTCCTCTACATATCGATTTACTTCATTCTTACCTAACCTTTAAAATTAAATAAAATCAAAGCTGTATGAGTTGGCTCTGTCCAGTGATCCTGACCTTTGACTTTCCCTGTGACCTAGAATTCTGACTGATTGTTTTCATAACTGAATCTCCATCCCTGTATTAACTTGAACTCCTCTCTACAAACATTAGTATCAGTCGGACAAAAACGCTTAAATTAACCTTGCCAAATGATCTTTACCATTGACATATCTCTCTCACTAACAATAGGTCAACCTCTTGGGTAATCCTAAACCCTTCCACTAAGTTTGATCCCAATCAGAGTAAAACCGAACTACTTTGTTCATATACAGGCACATGGATCGAACTTTGACCTTACCTTGTGACTTGACCTCTGACTGATTGTTCTTAAGGTTAAATCATTTACTTCCACCGTTTGGTTCATATCAGATCATAACTTTGTGACTATGGCCTTTGACCTTTCCCTGTGAGCTTGGTCTTTCTCTGACTTCTCAAAACTGAATCCTTTTATTCTTGCCTTATCCTAAACACTTCCGCAATATTTGGTCTAAATCGGAAAAAAACTAAGTTGACCTTGCCCTATGACCTTAACCTTTGACCTATAGTTCTCGAAAACAACAGGTTTACTCCTTTGTTAAGCCTTAAACTTTCCACCAAGTTTGACAAAATTCATTTCAAAGCTGTATGAGTTATTCTGAGATATTTTGTTAGCGCGCGCGCACACACACACACACACACACACACACACACACACACACACACACACACACACACACACACACACACACACACACACACACACACACACACAGCTCAAAACGTACAGTACCACCAGCTCTTTTTGTCCGAGCACGAGGTGTGATTATATTATACCGGTATACGGCCGGCTCTCTCTCTCTCTCTCTCTCTCTCTCTCTCTCTCTATATATATATATATATATATATATATATATATATATATATATAATGGGCACGTGTGTGTACGCACGCGGACCTTCACCAGTCTGAAACCCTTTTTGACGGATTCCAACCACTTTCTCATTTTCCAAGGAGGCACCTTATCATTCTAAGAGGAAATTACAAGAGTGAGGACGATGGTGGGTTGGCGATAAAGTGAGGTGGAATGAGGTGGCGTGGAAAGAGCAAGAAAACTGGAGCAATGACGCGGACAAGGGGACGTATTCTCGTGGACTACGGAGGCTCCCTACCAATGTTTTGCGGTATATTTTGCAGTATTCCAGCATACATTTAACAAAATGATGAAGCGATCGGGGTAAACTATCTGTAATAATCGGTGGGAGCTCAGTGTGGAGGTTTCGAGCTTGCTTTGCAGTTGGCCATTAACCCCTTGAGTCAGAGGACGTCTTTTGTATTTAATTCTTCCTGTTTCAAGGCGATTTTATCTTGCTAATGAGTCAACTTAGTGATGGCGGGATTAATAAAGGCTGGATCTAACCTTCCCATTGATAAAAAAAAAAAAAAATACACTGGAGAAAAGAAAACGTCATCGGGCTGAAGGGATTAACCATATGCGATAAGTACGAGTGCTTGTCGATTAGTTTTTTTTTTTTTCACGCCACACCGAAAAAAGAAAATGAAAATGGAAAACACCACGTTCCCGGTATACACTCTTTTGTATATCATTTGCCTCCCTTTAATGCGGAGATAACTAAATAACATGCAAATCAATATTCAATAAGTATAAGAAAGAAAATGATTAAGAAGAAGAGCCAGGGTAAAATAACGAGCGTCTTGATTTTGTAATGCCGAGACTTTCTCAAAAGGAAGAATTATACCCACACATGTTCTATCTATCTATCTATTGCCAGACGCCTCAATCCCGTTTGGGGTGGCCACAAACAAATCGCCTCCAAGTCGCCCTGTCCCCCGCCATTTCACTACCCTGCTCCCAACTCACACCCCCCTCTCTCATATACCTCTCCACCCCATCCCTCCATCTCATCCTCGGTCTCCCCCTCCCTCTTCCACCCTCCACCTCACTCACATACACTCTCTTCGTCAGTCTTTCACCCTCCATCCTCTCCACATGGCCAAACCACCTCAGTGTGTTCCTCACAACGCTTCCTATCACATCCACATCAACACCACAACGCTCCTTTATATCCTCATTCGTCAGCCTGTCTCTCCACGTGACTCCACAAGCTCCTCTTAAATAACTCATTTCCACTGCTCTCACTCTTGACTTGTGTCCTTCCAACAACGTCCAAGCTTCACTTCCGTACGTTAGAGTTGGTATCACAATACTGTCATGTAGTAACTTTTTTACTTCCATGCTCACTTCCCTGTTTCTTATCACTGCTTTCAAGGAACCAGCAACCTTTCTTCCCTGCTGTACCCTTTCAAGCACTTCACCCTCCAAACCTCCATCCTTACTCATCACACTACCCAAATACTTAAACGTACTCACATTTTCCAATTCCTCACCATCCAACCTCGCTATACATTCACTGACTTCACCTCTCTCAAAGACCATCACTTTACTCTTCCCTACATTCACCTTTAGGTTCCGTTTCTTACACACTCTCTCAAACTCATCCATCAAGCCTTGCAGCTCCCCTTCATCTTCACTCAACAACACAGTATCATCTGCAAACAACAGTACAGGGAGTTTCCAAACACTATCCTCTCTCACCAGGGCCACTCCAACATCCACTACCCTACCTTGTACCTCTTTTATTACCCCATCCATGTACAGATTGAACAACCATGGAGACATGACACATCCCTGTTTCAAACCAACTTTCAAAGAGAAAAATTCACTTAGTTCACCATCCACACGCACTGCAGCCTTAGCACCATCATACATACTCTTCACAGCATTCAACAACTTCCCATCTACTCCATATATTCTTAACACTTTCCACAATCCTTGTCTATCCACCCTGTCATATGCTTTCTCCAAATCCATGAAAGCCGCATACAACTTCTTTCCCTTCTCTAGAAACTTTTCCACTAAAGATCTAAGAATGAATATCTGATCTACACAACCTCTTCCGTTCCTAAAGCCTCCCTGTTCTTCTCCAACTAATTTCTCTGTTCTTTCTCTAACTCTGTCTATAAGTATCCTACCATACACTTTTCCTATTATACTAAGAAGACAAATGCCCCTATGATTACCACACACTTCTTTTTCCCCTTTTCCTTTGTACAAGGGAATAATTATACCTGACTTCCAATCCTCCGGGACTCTACCTTCCTCCCAGGCCAATCTGCACATCTTCCACACATGTTACTAGTTGTAATTGAAACCCCAGGCGCATCTGAACGTGAACCCAGTGGAATGTAGGCTGAAACTAATTCTCTCTCTCTCTCTCTCTCTCTCTGGAAGGGAGTGTGGGGGGGGGGGTGGAGGCAAGGAGAGAACTGAGGGACGTACTCGTATGCATAACCGGGTAGCTTCTCCGCCCAGCCATTTCGTCCCACCATGCGTCCATCAGCACAACCACAAAAGGATATCGTGTTTAATATGAGGATACTGCAACTTCGCCCGACTTGGACACACCAATTTACGCAACTCCTAAGCAGACGGGAAACAAGAAGCATTTTTTTCTTCCATCTCGACTTCTGATCTTTCTCTTCACAGTATTTTCCAGCTGCCTTCTTCATCATCTCCTTATTGCACATTTCTACCGATTTATCCTTCCTCTTTTAAATTTTTTGTTATTATGGACGTGTTCGGGCATTCCGTTCACATACCAAATGCTATACTCGACTGGGGGAATAAAAATCGCCCCTACCGGAAATCTCTCTCTCTCTCTCTCTCTCTCTCACTGTCTCCTGTCTTCTTTGTACATTTTTCGTTCCATACCTCCACTCCCCTCACCCTCTCTGCTTCCCTTCTCTTACACAATTTTCTTTCTTCCTTCCTTCTTTTGTTCTCCATTTCCTTCCCACCTTCCCTCCCTCTTACTCTCCCTTTCCCCTCTTCCTTTCATCCCCATTTCCCTCCCACCTACCCCCTTCCTTCCCTCCCTCCCTCCTACTCTCCCTCCCCCTCCTTCCTTCCCTCCCTTCCTCCCTCTCTCCTACCTTTCATCATCCATCATCATCGCTAACAACGACTGGTTTCCTCCCTTCTTCCTCCCTCCCTCCCCTCCCCCTCTCCCTCCCCTCCCCTACTCCCTCTCCCTCTCCCTTCCTCCCCCTCCCCCTGCTCTTCATCCAGGCTAATCTCCCGTCTTCATCTCCGACCTTTTATTATTTTTTATCCTTTTCTTTTACTTCCCCTTCTGGCTCCCCACACCCTATTCATCACGCCTTCCTGCGTTTTTGAGTTTTTTTTAAAGTTTCCTGCCTGGTCTATTCTCTCTCTCTCTCTCTCTCTCTCTCTCTCTCACACACAAGTCGTGCGTTTAATCCCTTTTCTTTCCATACCAGGCCATACTCTTTCATCCTACCCCCCTTCTCTCTCTCTCTCTTCTTTTTATAAAATTACGATATTGCCGACCATAAAAATAAGTCACTAATAATGCAGCCTGTGATGACGATACCAATAATAAAACAATAACGCAGGGTCGTAAATGAAAAAAATAAATAATTCAATGCCACTTTAGCTGATAACCAGAATAAACAATAACACAGAGTTGTAAATTATATGCAGACATCCTCCTTACAACTCTGGGAAGTATTACAAACTCTCTAATAATTTTCAGTACCATACAACAGGTGCTGAAAATTAGGAGAGACAGGTAACACAGTCTCTTAAGTAGTAATGGATCCGTAAAAGACAAATTTTTCTTAATCAAACTTTGGACTAAAATTTTAACGGCAGTAAAAAGAGCATAAAGCATAGGTGACTTATAACCGCATTTTTTAAAACCCTAACTTGGCCCAGATTTTCATCCTTTTCCACTTTTCTTCACGTAGTTCAGTGTCGGAAAAAGACAGTACTACAGCTCTACGCGTTTTCCATAGCACTTCCTCGTGACTGGCATCATACTCTAGTGCCAATCTATTGTTACAACTCAGCACTCAAAATGGACAGATGGCAATCTTAGGCCAAGTCTGAGAAAAAAAAATAAAGATCCTAGAATAATATAAACAAATAAGCTACAATGTATCTGATAGGCATAGTAAATAATAATATGGAATTGCTGTGGAACGTAAACCCGATGGACTGCAGGCTGAAACTGCCCTTCACATCCGGTCCACCACCCTTCTTTCGTGCGACAGGGAGGGAAATGAGGGACGTTTGTACAATCCAACACACACACACACACACACACACACACACACACACACACACACACACACACACACACAGATCACAACATAACACCAACTCTCGCTTCGTGAGTCGCGGGTGTAATATAAGGAAAAGGTTAAGGTTAAGGTCTGGTGTTTAGCAGTGTCCAGAGGAAGGCGTGTGTCAGAACCATTGACCTTGACTCCTGCACTTAGCCCCCCACACCCCTCCATCCCCCTCCACTAATCCTCCCCCCTACCCCTCCTTTAGTCCTCCCCCCTTTCCCCCTCCTCTAACCCTCCCCATTCCCCCTCCTCAAACGCCATTCTCCCCTTAACCCTTCCATTCGCTTCATTTTACTCTTGTTAGGTTCAGACGCTTTTATTCAGCTTTGGGGACACTTTTCGACCTGAAGCAGTTACACACAGACTTTATTAACCCCTTCACTACTGGGGTACTCACTTAAGCTGAATAAAATCGTCTGGAGGCAGCACGATGAAATAAATGGTACGTCGAGGGAGTAAAGGGGTTTAGTCCTTCCTCCACCTATCCCCTCGTGAGTTCCTACCTATCTCTCTCTCTCTCTCTCTCCACCCGAGTTTGCCAATTTACCTCTCCTCTAAATCTTATAATTACTGACAGTTCTCAGACTAAAGTCCTCTATAATTGCTGACCTACTCCTCCTCCTTTCCCTCCCTTCCTTCTCACCTATATGTTATAATCCTCTCTCTCTCTCTCTCTCTCTTTCTCTCTCTCTCTCTCTCTCTCTCATTACACTGTGACCATACCACAATCTCCACAATTTTATAATAGGAAATTTACCACTGCCTGTTTCTTGTTAAGAAACAATGTGTATATAATCATACTATATTCGTGTAACTTTATATCTGTGATTATTAATCTATTTATATGTTTATTATAATGGTTCAACCCATCAAGGCAATATACCCGACGTATGTGTTACTAGGGGGTGCGCCATTTGTGTAATTTTTATTATGTAAACCTTACACAATAAAATTTGTAAATTAAAAAAAAATCAAACCCACCCTCCCTCCTCCCTTCGCAAACCCCGCTACCCTCTCTCCCCTCCATCCCCCTCCTTTCCTCTCACGGCTTCCTCTCTTTCTACTTCCCCCTCTTCGTCTCCTCAAGTCCAGTCCCCCTCAGTTCCCCCCTCTTTACGCCCCCTCTATCATCACTAAGTGCTGGGTTACGGAAATTGGCACTTTCCTATGTTGACATTAGATCAGTTAGGTATAGAAAGAGGTAGCGATATGCATGTGCCGTGGCTATAACGTCTGGAACTTAGATGGTGGTGGTGGTGGTGTGGCAGGGTGTTGGAAGGACAGAAGATCGATCCATACTAAACCAGGGATCAGTACAAGTACTTGAATTTTCCCTAAACAGACTTATTTTTTTCTTTTACGAGGCCCACAGAGATGTTATAAAAACTTAGCATTTATTCAGTATGGACGGTGGGTATTAGATCCAAAATGGTGACAAGCGAAGGCCATCTGCGTGAAGGACTGTTGAAGCTTGAAAAGGGAATGTATAGGCTACCTGTATTTTGTGTACGAAGCCCGCGTTATAAAGATCATACGTGGACAATACTGAAATATTCTACACATACACACACACACACACACACACACACACACACACACACGACAGAGAGAGAGAGAGAGAGAGAGAGAGAGAGACACACACACACACACACACACACACACACACACACACACACACACACAGACAGACAGAAACCGAAGGGATAACTACACTTCAAAAAATCCTAATAAGAAAACCTACGAGAAATAAACGTGTGTGTGTGTGTGTGTGTGTGTGTGTGTGTGTGTGTGTGTGTGTGTGTGTGTGTACAATCGCTGAGGAAAATTGTCCGGTGGTAAAAAGATGAAATGAAAAAAAAAAAAATCATCACAGAGGAGATAACCCCTTTCATCAGGCAGCGTATATTAATCCATCCAGGCTACTACCAGACGATTTTATTCAGCTAAAGATGCGATTTTCTGACCAGAGGGAGTCAGTTACAGCCTCCATTAACCCCTTCAGAGGCAGACATCATTCCAAAGCTTAAAAAAAAAAATGAAAAAAAAAATGAAAAAAAAAAATCCCCCTGAAATATCAAGAAGAAATTCAATACCTATGTCATCGTTGTGAAGGGGTTATTAAAAAAAGGCAAATCAAAAGAAAATTCTCTCTCCACACCAGTAAGTAAAACATAAACAAAATTAGGGAACAAAAGGAGAGCGTGGTGAAGGAGGGGAAGAACAGAAGCCTTGTTCCTGCACGATAAATAAACACAAGGTGGGGGGGTAAGGGGGAGGGGAGGGGGGGTTAGAGGGGTAGGGAGGGGGGTAAGAGGGGGAGGGAGGGGAGGTGGTAGGTGGGTAAGGGGGGGAGGGAGGAAGAGGGGGGTATAGGCGAGGATTCAGAAGGAGGCTGAGAGGAGAAATGAAAGACAGATACATATACCTAAATTGACAGATAGACAGATGGACTTCCTGAGAAATTGACAGATAAACAGATACAGATAAACAGATACAGACAGACAGACAGACAGAGACAGACTGATGGATGGATGGATGGACAGTGAAAGAGAGAGAGAGAGAAAAAAAAAAACAGGTCGATAGGTACACAGCCAGATAGATGGATACGCAGACAGATAGATATAAGCAGACAGACACATTTGAATCCACTAACATTAAAAAAAAAAAAGACAGTGGAGAAGACGAACTGAAGGGCAAGGATGAGGATGGGGGCAGGGAGAGGGAGGAAAGATGGGAAAGAGAGGAGATAGATATGAGGGGTGAGGGTAGGAAAGAAAGGATGTACAGAGAGGACTACAGAGGGACCAAAAAAGTGGGGAAGGAAGGATGAATGGATGGAGGGAGGGAGGGAGGGAGGAAGGGAGGGAGGGAGGGAGGAAGGAAGGAAGGAAGGAGAGAGAGAGAGAGAGAGAGAGAGAGAGAGAGAGAGAGAGAGAGAGAGAGAGAGAGAGAGAGAGAGAGAGAGAGAGAGAGAGAGAGAGAGATAGATAGATAGATAGAGAGAGAGAGAGAGAGAGAGAATGATAAGGAGGAAGACAGATAGCGGGTAAGAGGACAGAAATAAGATTAACAACAAGAAAGAAGGAGGGAACTGAGGGTAGGAGGGGAAGGGATAGACTGGAATGGTAAAAAGAAACGTGAGAGACAGGAAGAGAAGAAAGAGACAGGAAGTGACAAGAAAGACAGGAAGGGTAAAGGAAGAAAGAGGAAAAATGAATAGAAACTGAAGGGGAGGAGGAGGAAGAGGAGGAACTAGAGTAATACGGTTTCCCAGAGAAGTAATTTAATAGCCAGGTTATGCGGGCCTATGTATGTGTAGGTGTGTGAGTGTACATGTGTGCTTAAGAGATGTACACACAACCTACATAAGTGTGTGGGGTGGTGGTGGCGATACATAACCTACATGAGTGGGTGTGTGGTTGTGGTGGAGGTACACACATAATCTACGTGTGTGTGTGTGTGTGTGTGTGTGTGTGTGTGTGTGTGTGTGTGTGTGTGTGTGTGTGTGTGTGTGTGTGTGTGTGTGTGTGTGTGTGTGTGTGTGTGTGTGTGTGTGTGTGACCTGGATATGAGTAATGAGTGTCATATATTTCCACATCTCTCTCTCTCTCTCTCTCTCTCTCTCTCTCTCTCTCTCTCTCCGGTAGATACAATTCCCTACAAAAAAAGTCTGAGCATTTCCGGGGTTTCTCACATCAATGTCAAAAATAATAATAATAATAATAATGATAATAATAATAATAATAATAACAGTATCTAGAAGTTTGTTACAAGAAGACAAACTATGATGAGACACAGAAGTAGATAAGATTACAGAAGTAGATAGACAGATTTATATGCGAATTGATAGATAAATACAGATATGGAGAGACAGATGGGCAGATAGAAAGGCGGACAGAAAGATAAGAAGATACGAGAGAGAGAGAGAGAGAGAGAGAGAGAGAGAGAGAGAGAGAGAGAGAGAGAGAGAGAGAGAGAGAGAGAGTTTTCACAGCTTTTCACCTCGTCAGGAATTTTGACTTTGAAATCTAAATATTAAAAGATAAAAAAAGAAAAAGAAATATGAAAGTAATACGTATTCCCAGGATGTAAAATAAATCACATAAACACAAACCACTGATGCAACTGTTTTACGATTTTGCTGGCAGGTGAACTTTAAAAATTATTGTTTCTGTTTTTGGATACGTCAACTTGCAACACATTTGGAATTACGAAAACTGGTTTGCGATTCCTCTCTCTCTCTCTCTCTCTCTCTCTCTCTCTCTCTCTCACACACACACACACACACACACACACACACACACACACACACACACACACACACACACACACACTTCTAATACTTTGAGAATAATTCTGTTAAGACTAGACCACCTTGAAAGAACTTAAATTCTGTCTGTCTGTCTGTCTGTCTGTCTCTCTCTCTCTCTCTCTCTCTCTCTCTCTCTCTCTCTCTCTCCATTCTTTCCTCCCTCTGTTCCTTCTAATTGCTTTCTCCTTCCCCGACCCCGCCCCTCCTCTTTCCTTTATCACCACATTCCTTCTCACTTTCCTTCTCTCCTTCTCCTTTTATCTCCTTTCTCCTCCTCCTCCTCTTGTTTCCCTCTCTTCCTCGGTTAATTGCTATCGTCTGCAAATTTGACTCAGCTCTGGATTCACCTCTAATAATGATGGGGATAAAAAGGGAATATATAGCACACCAATTCATTAACTTTATTTCTGTTGTTTTTTATTGCTACTTCAAGACCATTTAATTCAACTCAGGAAGGACTGGTAATAGTGGAAGGGTTGAATATGACGAAATCGACGCTCTCCACTAACTCTCTCCCAAAGCTCAATAAACTCGCATGGAGTTAATAGTCAAACAAAAAAAATGTCATCACAATCATGGGTTAACGTCCAACTTTTTTATTTTCTCTTCCTACCGCTAGACATTTTCTATTAAACTAAAAGGAGATCTAACGAAGCAAAACGGTTGGAACTGATCTCCTTTGCCCATTACTGTACCATGATCTTTCCTTGGTTCTCGCTGTTGACAAGGAATTAGCTTAATTGCATCGAATCAGCTAACTTTTTTTTTTTTTTCATTACTGATGTCTCCTGATAAGTTATTGAAAGTTGGACAGATTTTTAAAAACTGATGGGGTTAGATATCCTTCCTCAACTCATGCATACTCTCATTCCTTTCCATAAGTTCCATAAAACTGTTAAAGCAAATTAAACGTCAGCGGAATCAAGGGGTTGGGAAGACCTCTCGAAATGATGGAGTTAAGAAAGGTCAATCACTGTACTCTGACAAAGTCTTCCATGGGCGGAATAAAACCTTCCGAAGCTAGTATAAATTACAAATACAATAATTAATAAGTCAGTAAATTATATATATATATATATATATATATATATATATATATATATATATATATATATATATATATATACTATATATATATATATACACTGTATGTATGAGAGAGAGAGAGAGAGAGAGAGAGAGAGAGAGAGAGAGAGAGAGAGAGAGAGAGAGACCTCTGGAATTCAATCAGGTTAAGGGAGAATCGACTTGTCTTCAGGCCGACCTTGAAGTCTAATCTCTCTCTCTCTCTCTCTCTCTCTCTCTCTCTCTCTCTCAGCACTTCCTGTGGCTCTTTTTTCCTCATTTCATTCCAAGAAGACACTGACAATACGAGTAGGAAGATGCAGGAGAAGATGAATTAGGAGAGAGAGAGAGAGAGAGAGAGAGAGAGAGAGAGAGAGAGAGAGAGGTGGCAGGAAGAAATTAAAAACAGCAAGCATGTATACAGATACAACCTTAAGATGAGGGCTAAGTAAAGAGTATAACGAGAAAAAGATAATGAAGATAATGGGGAGAGAGAGAAGGAAGTGAAAGAAATTAATGAGAGGAAGGAGGGGAAGAGGAGAGAAGAGAGGGAGGATAGGAAAAGAACGAAATTACTGAGACAGGAAGGAGGGAAGGCGATGAAGAAAAACAGTAAGAAGAGGGAGAGTGAATGAGGGGAAGAAGGGAGGGAGATAAGGAATATAAGACAGACGAGGAGGAGGAGGAGGAGGAGGAGGAGGAGGAGGAGGTCAACATTATAAACTATCGAATGGAAACAGGAAAAGATAAGGAGGACGAAGAAAGTGGGAATAGGGAACGAAGAGGATAATAAATATATAGTAAAAAGAGAAAGAACTAAAAAAGAGAACTGAAAGGAAAGGAGACAGTAGAGGAAAACAAAAATTAATGCAACAGATCAGCATGAAAATAAAAAACTTAAAAAAAATAATAATACGAGGAAGGACTAAAACAGATAAAGGAGAGGGAATAAGACTGATGGAAGAAGAACAAGGTGGTACAAAGGGAAATATTAGGCAGAGGAAGAAGTTAATGAGAAGCGGGTGGGAGGGAGGAAGGGAGGGAAGGAGGGATGGAGGGAGAGAAAGAGATGGAGAGAAGCTAATTCGTCTTACCATGGAGGAAGAGGGTTGTCATAATTAGCAGGATTTATCAGAGTTAAGCTCCCCTCTCCCCCCGTCTCCCCTCCCCTCCACTCCCCTTCCTCTTTTCCCCTCCCTGTTGTATTCCCGTCTTTTGTTTCCATTTTCTTTCTTCCCCCTCCCTCTTCCTCTCTCCTCCCCGTTTCCCTTTCTTCCCCTCTCCCCTCCCCATTTCCCTTTCTCTTTCCTACTGTATTCCTGTCTCTTGTTCCCAATTTCTCTCTCCCCACTCCCTCCACTTTCTCTCCCTTTCCGCCTTATTGAACTTCCCTCTTCTTACCTCCCGTCTCCTCCCTTTATCCCCTCTTTGTGGTTCTCTCTCCTCCCCTACTTTCATTTCCCTCTGCTAAAATTCCCATTCTCTTAGTTGCTATGCTCCCCTCTCCTCCCCCTCCCTTTCATATTCCCTCTCTTCCCTCCCCTCCCATCTCCCCATCCAGTTTAGCTCCCTTCTTCCTCCCTCCCCCCTCCTTCTTTTTCTCTCTCCTCTCCTCTCCTCTTTACCCACCTTGTTCAGTCCCTCTCTTCATCATATTCCTTACTAGCCTTCGTCTTCTTTCTCGTCTTTCCTTTCCTCTTCCCTGCTTCTTCATTTTCCCTCTACACACCTTTCCTTTCCTCGTTTATCCCTTCTGTCTTCCTCTCCTGTCTTCTCTTTTCTTCTCTCCCTTTCGGCCACCTCCCAGCCCCTCCCTAATCTAATATCCTTCACCTTCCCTTGATCTTTCTCTGCCTAACATTTCATCCTTAAAGCTCTCTCTCTCTCTCTCTCTCTCTCTCTCTCTCTCTCTCTCTCTCTCTCTCTCTCTCTCGTATTCTTGACTATATTGGACTTGAAGGGTCTGGTAGGCAGGGGTGGGTGGAGCTGCCTTTAGTCTTGCGATACCTTTCTCATTTATATACTTTCACACCTTCATTTTCGGTGATATATATTTTTTTAAATAACAGAACAGATGAATAAAAAATGAATAAAAACTATAATCCATACACAAGATTACTAGCGTCCTCCATTCATAAAAAAAAAAAATCTGTAACAGCTGGACTTGAGCAGCTGTAGGTTGAAGTTTGGGGGGAAACGACTCCGGGGAAGCGAGTTCCAAAGAGATGCAGTTCGGGGAATAAAGGATTTCTGACAGGCGGAAGTTCTGCAATATGGCTGTGTGACATTCCAGTCGTGAGCGCTACCAGATGCCCATGCAGCACAGGGGAAGGAATGGAGATGTAGTACAATGGATGGAACTTCGTCTGAGCATTTCCCATAGAAGTATCTATAAAATAATACAAGGGAGGCAACATTCCTTTTTACCAGTAGGGGAGGTAGTTTTTTGTAATGGCAGGGTTATTAATAATTCAAACAACTCTGTTCTGAATTTTCTCTAGTTGTTTTAGTGCAACCTCTCCACATCCGTTCCACCGGAGTGAGCACTGGCTGCCCTGTATGGAATAAAAGGCTATTTTTTTTTTTTTGACAAGGGAGAAGATTTAAAGAGAGTTTACAAAATAGTTATCTTCCACTGAAAAATAATAATAATAATAATAATATAATGGAAGTGGAAAGACAGCCTAACCGAGAGTTCCACTGGAGGAGTTGTATACATGAAAAACAGAGTACAAGATAACTCATACACTAAAGAACTCTCCTACACTAGAAAACTGGTCAGAAAATACGTGCCAGTGTGTGTACCCTGACATGTGGTGCGTGCCCGCCGTAATGGGGAAGGGATACAGAGTTCAACAGGGCTGTGACCAAAGCAGTAATGAGAGAGAGAGAGAGAGAGAGAGAGAGAGAGAGAGAGAGAGAGAGAATAACCAACACTGCGGCCTACTTCAGTTATCCTCCTTTCTTACGTTCCCCATTCACCACCACAACCACCACCACAACCACCACCACCACCACCACCACCATCTCCTCCTCCTCCTCCTCCTCCTCCTCCTCCTCCTTCTCCTTCTTCTCCTCCTCCTCCACCTCCTCGCTCCCTCTCCTTCCCACTCCCCATCTTCCCCCTCATCCTTGTCCTTCCCATTCCCCTCCCTCCTCTCCCCAAAGCAACAGTAATAAGGGGAAGCTAATTATCTCCCCAGGCAGAGAGGAAGGCTTAGACTGGGGAGGGGGAAGGTGGGGGGAGAGATTAAGGGTGGGGGGAAAGGAGTGATCTGGGTGGAAGAAAAAAGAGAAGAGAATTAGAGGGATTTAAGGAGGGAGGGGAAGATTTGTTATATAGTTAGAGAGAGAGAGAGAGAGAGTACGCACCAATATAACACTAGCGAATGAAAAGAATAAAAACAGAGAAACGTACCAAAAAGGAAAGAAGGGAAAAAAAAAAGAGGAAAAAGAAGGAAGGAAAGAAGTAAGAACATGCCAAGGACCCGGGGGGGAAAGAGAGGGGGAAAAAAAAAAATAACAAGAGGACAGGGCAGGAAAGGGAAGAGAACTGAAGAGAACAAGAGACAGAAGGGAGAAAAAATAGATGCAAAAAAAAAAAATAATAATAATAATAATAATGAGTACACTGGAAAGAGGAAAGGCAGAAGAAGGCATGGAAAAAGAAAAGGAAGTTAAAAGAGGAAGGAAAACAGGAGGAGGAGGACGGAAGGAAGGAAGGATGGAAGGAGACGAGAGAGAGAGAGAGAGAGAGAGAGAATCTTTGTTCATCTTGTCCGCCTATCTCCAATCGCTCAATATTCTCACAAGTCATATCCCGGTGTCCCAATTCTTTATTTTTCAATTTCACTTTCTTTCGTTTTCCTACTTTTCTACTTTGTCACATCACAAAATCTTCGAGTCTTAAAAGTTTCTGGATGGCTAACCTATGACCTTCCATGGACCTTTTTTCAGCTCCTTGCTTCAGATTTTTTTTTTAAATCCTTATTTTCAGACAATTGAATTCATCTTAAGGGGAGATAGGTATTGAGGGGGGGTTAATGGAGGCTAAATCCCACCTCCCCAGTTGGAAGTTTATGGCAAGTTGAATAAAATCGTCTGGTTGCAGCAAGAATGATAAGAAAAACAGCACATTGGAGTGAAGGAATACATATAATCCTTTGCAGTGCCGTGACGATGTATTGCTTTTGTTTTTTTCATACTGCGAGACAATTTTACTTAGCTTGCCAAATCCACGTCCACACTTCCCCAATCCTTCGCTGCCTTCTTTTTCTTACCATCATTCTCCCCCAGTTCCTCTCTACACTCACATTTCTAACTATTCTTACACCATTCTTACTCTCATGCTCTAGTTAGGCTAAAATCCCCTCCTTTCTACTTTCTTAGTCCCACTCACCTTCCATCTTCACACTCCCTCACCCTCTCTATTCTGCTATCCTTCCATCTCCTCTACCCCTCCAATCAAATCTCACTCCTCAGCTTAAAAGCCCCCTTCCACCCTTCCTTAAATTCCTTGCACCCTCATACCACAAAAGTTACTCATCTTGCACCCTCATATCCTTAACTTCACTCCACTTTCATGCCTACTACCCTTAACTTCCACCCTTAACATCACTCCCCTCAACCCCCCTTTTCTGCTCTCCCGACCTCTCCAATTCCCAATCCCACTCCCTCCCCTCAACGCTGGCTTCACCACATTTACCCCTACTCCCCTTTCCCACTCCCTACCCTCAATATCCAATCAGCCCCGTATCAATCACTTCCTCGCCTACTCCAACTCCCACTCCCACTCCCTCCCATCATCACTCCAACTCCCACACATCCATTATACATCCATCCCTTCCCTCGCACACTCTAGCTCGCCCACATCCACCACTCACTCCTGCACTCCATCTTCTCCCTCAAACCCCAAACTCCCCCACATTCACACCTATCCCCTGCCTCAACTCGCTCACCCCCACTCCTACTCCGACTGCACTCCACTCCCCCACTCCCACCCCTAATCCACCCGCCCCCCACGCCACCTCCACATGTGTCGGTGGTTTAGGGGGGCGAGAAATACAGTAAATAAGACCCCGAGGAACAAACTGTCCAGAAAATAATTAAAGTACCCCCTCCCGCCCCTGCATAAACCAACCTAAATTAAAATGCCGTAAATATCTGAAATAGCTTGGCCAAGACAGTGGGGGGAGGGGGGGGAGGAGGAAGAATGGAGGCTGGGAGGAAGACGGTGCGAGGGAGAGAGGAAGTGCAACAGAAGGAAGGCAAATAGTAACAGATAAGAGATGAAGGTGGAAGGAAAGGAAGGAAGTGGGAGGGACGGGGTGGTGGGTAGGTAGCAAGGAGGAGGAAGAGGAGGAAGGGAAGGAAGAACGAGGTTGGAGGAAGGATGGTAGGAGGGAGAGAGGGTGTAAAAGGGAAGGAAAGCAAACATTAACAGCAGAGAGAGGATGGTCGAAGGAAAGGTAAAAAATAAGAAGCAGTTGAAGGAAGGAGGAGGTCGAAGGTAGTTAAGGGGGAGGGGGAAGGCGGGAGGGAAGGGGAGGGGAAGAAAGAAGCTGGGACGGAGGTTGAAGAAGAGGAGGAGGAGGAGGAGAGGTAAGGAAGTGAGATAGTAGTTTGACGAGAAGGGGAGGAAGGACAGAGTGAAATGGAAAGGAGTGTGCAGAAGGTGGATGAGAGAAGGTGGAAGGGGATGATGGAAAAGAAAAATGAAAGGTGGGACAGGGAGACGTAAGACGAAGAAAAAGGGGGCTTGGGAAAAGGAGGAGAGGATGAAAGAAGAAGGAAGAGGGTGAGGAAGAAAACTGTGAAGAGGACACAAGAAGGAAGGATGAAAATGGGGCAAGTGAGGATAATGGGAGGGAAGGAAGAAGGGTAAGACGAGGAAAGTGCTGGGAAGGAAGGTGGTTTCAAAAATAAGAGAGTGGGTGTGGGAAAGGATGGAAGGAAGAACGGGAGGAAGGATGGAAGGACAGAAAGAAGAAAACCAACGGAAAGAAATGAAATAAAGGACTGAATGAGTTACAGAAAAAAAAGAATAATAATAATAATACAAGAAAGTTACAAGACAGAAAGGAAAGAGGAGTGTTTATCTGATTAAAGAAAATGGAAAAGATGAAGAGGAGGAAACAAGAAGGAACAGCAAGAGGATAAAGAGAAGGGAACATACATGGAAACAGGGAAAGAAAAATGCAAAAAAGGATATACAATATTGGGATACAAGTTATAATGAAAGCCGAAGATACAATGAGAGAGAGAGAGAGAGAGAGAGAGAGAGAGAGAGAGAGAGAGAGAGAGAGAGAGAGAGAGTTGGGGATGGGGGAAGTAAGGAGAGGGTAGGGGGAAGTAAGGAGGGGGGAGGGGGGAAGTAAGGAGGGGGAGGGGGAAGTAAGGAGGGGGGAGGGGGGAAGTAAGGAGGGGGGAGGGGGGAAGTAAGGAAGGGGGAGGGGGGAAGTAAGGAGGAGGGAGGGGGGAAGTAAGGAGGAGGGAGGGGGGAAGTAAGGAGGGGGGAGGCAGTAAAGAAGGAGTTGTTGGTTAATACATTTTCCTTTCGCTTTAAATTGCCCAAATTCCTGGCTGGAGAAGGAAACAGCACCCCTCTTACCTCCTTCCTTTCCTTCACTTTTCCTCACCTTCCTCTTACCTCCTTCCTTTCCTCACCTTCCTCTCACCTCCTTCCTTTTCATTATCTTCCTCTTACGTCCTTCCTTTTCCTCTCTCTCTCCTCACCGTCCTCTTTCCTCCTTCCTTCTCCTCCATCTTTCCCCACTTTCATCTTACCACCTTTTCCTTCATCTTCCCTCACCTTCCTCTCACCTCCTTCCTCTTCCTCCATCTTTCTTCACCTTCCTCTTCCTCCATCTTTCGTCACCTTCCTCCTACCTTCATGTTCCTCCATCTTTCTTCACCTTTTTCTTACCTCCTTACTTTTCCTCCATCTTTCCTCACCTTCCTCTGTTTCTTCCTTCGATCCTTTTCCTCACTTTCCTCTTTTTTCAGCTATCTAATTTTTCATCTTCAACTTGCCTCTTTTTCTTTCCTCCTCCTCCTTTTCCTCCTCCTCTTCCTCCCCCTCCTCCTCCTCCAATGACCTTTGCTCTTACGACGTCAGATCTATTCTCATTTATCTTCTCCTCGTCCTCCTCCTAGCTCTTACCTCCTCCTCCTCCTCCTTCTCATCATCATCATCATCATCATCATCACCATCACCTCGCCTCAGTCTCTCCCGCATCCACTTCTCAACACAATGTAGATAATCTTGCTTAACCCCTCCAGTTCGGTGACATATTTTATTGCTTTATTATACCTACTTCCAGACAATTTTATTTAACTTAGGAAAGGCCTCTCGTCTTGAATGAGTTAACGAAGGCTATATCTAACTCCTCGAGCTCAAAAAGTCCCACCTATAAGAGTAAAATCGTCAGAGAGAAGCAATGTTTTAACAAAGAATGATGTACACCCATTAAAAACTTACTCGTTGCCTCTGGATGCGATGAACCCTGAAATGATTTGTGAAAGTGAAACCGTGTTCATTTGGTACTGGTAGTTCAGAACCCCTCGTCCTTGTGTCATAATGTACCACAACACAAGGATTATGAATATTTTTTTTGTGGGTGTACTCAGGCTGGAGAAATGTCAAAAGTCACAGAAGCGCTCCAGATTACCACACCATTTCCCTTATATCTACACTCCGTTCACTTTAACTACATGTAAAAGTTCCATCTATCCATACTGCAAGCTAAGTTAGAAGAGACTAACACTAGAATAAGGCGCTAGTCACGAAGGAGAGAGGTGCAGATGGTGTGAGGCCGTAGCACTGTCCTATTCAGACATCGAGCCACTGGAAATAGGCTGCAAAAGGACGAAAATCTCCGCCAAGTTAAGGTAAACAGGGTATACACGTACTGTCGCATATTGGGGGACCTGGCAAATTAGGCTTATTTATGGGTAGCAGTGGAACCTCAATGCCAATTTTTTTTTTTTTTTTCCTTGTGGACTCCTATGCCTAAGGATTTTTTTTTTTTTTTTTTTTCCAGGCGACGATTTTCAGCTTAGGATAGAATTTTCGAACTCAGAGGGTTACACACAGCCGTCATTAACTCCTTCGCTATTAAAGGTCTCTGCTAACTTATACTAATCTGGTGGTAGCCTGAGTTAGTGAAAGCTGATGACTGCTGGTTATAACATGGCAACTGCGAAACATCGTATCGCCATGGAAAAACTATATACGACGTTTTTATTTACATCAAAGTAATGTTTTCCATGAATAAACAGGCAATGCAGTTATGGAGACTCAAAAATATATAAACAGCCAATTCCAAGAAAACTGATCCGACAATACAGAGAGGGCAACTTTGAAGACTGAAGGACTTGATACGCTGACGGTAGATCATTATCATCATCATCATCATTATTAAGAACTTCACATTCCATGGAGTTCTTATTATGTGGAGTTCTTATTGATATTGTAGATATCATTTCTTTTTCTTTTTTTTTTTCTTTTTTTTTTTTTGTGTGTGTGGGGGGCAGGAGGGGAAGATCTAGAAGGCTGGCATTCCAAGACCTTTGGAGATAGACTTGAAATTTTCAGGAGTGATGCATCTTGGCTGCAGGCTTCTTTTGGCAATTTTTTTTTTTCTAGAACTAGCGCCGCGCTAGCGCCCTCAACGGTTTTTTTTCCTTTCAATTTTTGCTCTATTGCACAGCAAAAACTACTGAATCCTTTGCTTTGCATATAAATGTTCCAGTACGTAGCCGTCAACATATACTGGTGCACCTGGGTATTGATATTGAGATCTAACAAATATTTTTTGAGATACTGAGGAAAATCAAAATGGCCGCCTCATGCCTGAAAGTGCTAAATCGGAAAGTATTTGGCCGATTTTAACCCAGCTCAGTGGAAATTTAGTGGGTCATGAGTGAACATGATTTGCATAGTATGAATGATCTTGACCTTAATTTCAAGGTCACAGGTCAAAATCCGTAAAAAATTTTGAACCATATCAAAGTCCCTAATATTAGATCCACAATGATAACAAAAGTACTTTCATCTGGAACGTGCAGTTCTTTGAATATTGCTTCAGGCTGATGGAGTTAATTAGGAAAGTGACGCGAGGTGTGAGGTAACGTGGCACTGGTCAATGTGGTTTAAGTGTGGTTAAAGATGGCTATACTATTACGAATCTCTCTCTCTCTCTCTCTCTCTCTCTCTCTCTCTCTCCACCAAATCTTGTTGTGGATATACCAGTAATCAGGGACCCACCAAGTTTACTAAGGGTATGGGAGAAGGTTAATCTGACTTCCCCACGAAACATGCTGGGGCAACTCGATTAGCGGTTAATCTCTCTCTCTCTCTCTCTCTCTCTCTCTAACTTATACCTAATCCACCAGAGATGAAGCAAATGGCTCTCGTTCCATCCATACTACTGCAAGACATTTCCTACACAACCCCAAACACATAAACTCTCACCGGTATAAATCACACCAACACCTGCTTTCATATTAGGTTATTTGTGAGCCGGGATCCTTATTCTTTACTTCTAATGAACCAAGTACGTATATGCGGTCGCAACTTTACTTCTACAGCATTGCCTGAACTGGATAAACAACACACTGGAATACATTACGACAGCGATTCACCCTCCACGTCCCTTCCAGATCCTCAGCACCAACCTTACTTGTAGGAGAAAGAGAGGATAATTGTCAGTAAGTAAACGGCTACCAACATCTTGAGGTCTCCCATCAGGTGAACAAAATCGTCTGGCAAGAATAAAAAACAGAAGACAACATGAAAACGAATAACATACTAAGCAGAAACTACCCAAAAAATGCCCCCCCCCCCCCTCAAAAAAAAAAGGGGGAGTCACATTTCCCTTCATTCATCATTCAACTTGTGACATGCCCATCCTTTAAACTTTCTTCTCCCTTATTTATTACCCTCACATTCTTAACACCTTTTCCCTCCCCTCCATTCCTCCCTTCATTTTTCACTCTCATTTCCACTCCTCCACTCCTTTTTCTCGGTCTCGTTTCTAATTCCTTTCTCTTCCACTCCTCTTCACTCACTCATACCGCCATCACTCTTCCCTTCCTTCTAGTTTCTCTTCTATTTCTTAATTTCATCTCGCCCTCTATCCCCTCCTCCCCATCGTCCTTCTCTTCCATCCCCCCTTCCTCTTTTTCTCTCTTCACTCTCCATTCCCTCCCGCTCATCACTCTTCCTTTCCCTCCATCCTATGCTCCCCAACTCTCTTCTTTCTTCCTTCCTCTCCGGCCCCTTCCTTCCCACCTCCATTCCCTCTCTCCCCCTCTCCCTGTCCCTCCACTAACCCCTCTCCTTCCACAGATTTCCGTGGGAGGGAATATTTAAGAAGTGAATATCAGGTTACACGAGATGGAGGAGGCTAGTTAATCTGAGCAACTCTCTCTCTCTCTCTCTCTCTCTGTTAACTCTACTGGGGAAGGTGGGTATCTAGGCACAGGTAAGTTGATTAGAAGAACCCTCTTACCTGGTGAAGTGGTTTACGGCTCTCATCCCACTCCCTCCTCCCCCCCAGCCCGGCCTCTCTCTCTCTCTTTCTCCACCTGCCTCTCCCGTCCTCGCTTCCTTTCCCTTCCCATTCCTCTCTTTCTTCCTCTTCTTCCCTCCCTCTCTCTTCTTTCTTTACCTTCCTTTCCCTTTCTCTTTTCCTTCCCATCCCCTCCTTCTCTCTCTTCTTCTCCCTCTCCCTTCCTTGCTCTCTTCTTCTCACTCGCCCTCCCTCGCTCACTCTCTTCCTCCCTCTATCCCTACCATTTCCTGTATCTCACCCGACTCCCCCTTCCCTCCCTCCCCCCCCCTCTCTCTCTCTCTCTCTCTCTCTCTCTCTCTCACACACACCCTTCCTGTTCGATACAGCCTTAACCCCTTTCATACGATTGGTCTTTACTGAATAAAATCGTCTGGAGGATGCAACAATAAACCAAGACGTCATCATACTGAAAAGGTCACGTCTCCAGTCACTGTCCTTTCAGATAAATCAATTAGCAACATTTATTACGATCATCCCCACTTACGGAGGACAATAATAACCTCTGCATGTAATTAAATCTACACGTATTAATCCATTTCAGTGGAAGTATAAGTCAGTTAATTAGTGTTAATCCTGTCTGATGCATGTTAAAATAATTAGCATAAAAATGATTATCCTCACATTTTCTCAGCGTTATAATGAGCAGGTCAGCATATTATATCACTATATTAGATTATTATTATTATTATCATTATTATTATTATTATTACTATTATTATTATTATTATTATTATTATATCTTTTAGGCATTATCAACTCTTATTAATTAGCTTATACTATTAACACTCAAATTCCGTCCATATTATTATTATTTTTTTTTTAGCATCTAAATTTGTTAACCCATCCGTACTGAGAAAGAGGTCCTGATTATCCCTTCAGTCCCATATGTTCTTATTATATTTTTTAGTCCTGTTATCACCAGACGATTTTATTCAGCTCAGGGCAGACCTCTAGCAGTGAAGGGGTTAACGACAGCTTGATCTAGTAATGAAGGGGTTAACGAAAGCTTGATCTAGTAGTGAAGGAGTCAACGAAAGCTTTACCTAGCAGTGAAGGGGTTAACGAAAGCTTGATCTAGTAGTGAAGGGGTCAACGAAAGCTTTATCTAGTAGTGAAGGGGTTAACGAAAGCTTACGTGGCGATAAGGGAGAGAAATATTAAAATAAAAGAGAAAAGAAAGAAAGGAGATAAAGGAAGGAGACAACGAAAAAAATAAATATGGGTACAATGAACAGAACAAAAATAAAAAAGGTGAAAGAAACTAAAAAAAAATGAAAAAAAAAATAAAAGATTGTGGTCAAGAGGGAGGGAGGGTGGGAGGGGAGATATTAGAGGGTCAAAGTGGGGTGGCGGGGTAGGGGGTGTCAGGGGGTGGGGGGATAGGGGGGTCAGGGGGTGGGGGGATAGGGGGTCAGGGGGTGGGGACAGGGGGGGGTGGCTGAGGCTATAAAAATGTTATGAGGGCGAGGATCGATGTGAGTCTACCTGCCAGTCTCTCAAAAATGTCCCTCAGTAACCAGCAACATATTCTAACCCCTTCAGCACGAGGACGCAATTATTCTATTCTTGCTACTACTAGACTTTTTTTTTTTTTTTTTGCTGTTTTATTCTTGCTGCCACCAGACGATTTTATTCAGCGTACGAAAGCACCCTGGTGGTGAAAGGGTTTAATGAAGGCTATATCTAACCCCTCCCCCAGTTCAAAGTCTCTCCCAGACTGAAGAAAATCGTCAGGGCAGAGCAATAATATAACGAGTGTCCTTGGATTGAAGGGATTAATTATCTTTTGAGGATCCGAACACCTTTAACTTGAAACCTACAAAGATTAAAAAAAAAGGTAAAAAGGAAAGAAAGAAGGAAGGACGGAAGTAAGCAAGGAAGGAGAGAAGGACGGAAGGAAGGATGGACGGAATGAAGGAAAGAAGGAACGGAAGAAGGAAGAAGGAAAGAAAGGATGGATGGAATGAAGGAAAGAAGGAACGAAAGGAGGAAGAAAGAAATAAAGAAGGGCAGAAGGATGGAAAGGAACGAAGGAAGAAAGAAAAGGGCGCAAGAAAGAACGAAAGAAAGAGAAAATAAAGAAAATGACCAATATGTCTTTAATACGGGTAAAACTCCACCTAAAACGGAATTATTTTTAGGAGCAAAAACTAAAGGTGTAGGAATTTCTCTTTAACATGAACATCAGCCACGTCGGAACTCTTCATGGCAGATTGGCATGGAAAACAGTAAGGATTATTTGGTGACTATATATTACTTCAGGTTATTTAGGGCAGCTGGATAAAGTAACACGGGGTAAAGAAATTTCTCTCTCTCTCTCTCTCTCTCTCTCTCTCATACCGGCGACAGAGAAAATCCAGCTAGTACCCAGAGACTTCATAAAACTTATTCTTGGCCTGGGCGAGCAACATTAAGTCATTATGGGGGTGGAATAAGGGGCTGATGGCTATGAAGGTGGGGGGTATGGTGGGGCAGGGAATAATAATGGTGGGACAGGGAAGGGTCATGGTGGGGTAAGGCAGCAGAGTGGTGGAAGCAGGGAAGGGGGGTGGTGATGGTGATTCTGCCAGGATAGGGAAGGCTAATGGGGGTGGAAGTTATGGTGGGGTAGAGAAGGATAATGGTGGGGTCGTTGTTGTTGACCAACCCCAGTCTGTCCGGCCAAGCAGACCCATCAACTGCAGGCAAGCATCCGCCCCTGCAGGGCCATCCAGTGAAATGAACTGATGATCCCTTGCGGCTGACATAACCTCGCGAAAGGGAGGCGCCGGGAAAAGTGTGAAGATTTGGTTCCTCGATGGACACCGAATTTGCGCGTCTCCACCCAGTTGATATGAGCATCATTGCAGGCTCCGCTTCACCCCGTACTCTGATTATATGGTTACCGTACCACCTAGCACTGTAAATGGTTTCCTGGGTTACAGAAAACCATCAGGTCTGTCACTCTGCATAAAGCCAAATGCTGGGGAAAGAAAAAAAGTGATTGGAAGGAAAGGGGGAGGCGGGAAGAGGGGAAGGCAAACGCAGAGATAAACTGAGGAAGGGGATGGAAGAAGTAACAGCACAACATGAAGGTGGTGGATGATAGTCGCCACCATCTACCACCTACCGGTGGGGTAGTCCATGGTAATCGTGGTGGTGGTTACGGTGGGATAAGGAAGGATAATGGTGGTGGTGGTTATGGTGAGTAGGGAAGGATGACAATGGTGTGGCAAAGAAGTATTATGGTGCTGAGGAAGTGGGTAGGTAGATAGGTAAGCAGAGAGGTAGGTAGGAAGGTGGGTAGGTAAGCAGGTAGGCAGGTAAGTAGATAGGTAACAGGTAGGTAGGTAGGTGACGGGTAGGGAATTCTTATGGAAGGATAAGCAAGGATTACTGACTGCATGGTACTGGGAGGTTAGGTGGGTAGGTGGGTGAGGTAGGCAAGGATAATTGTAGTGGTGGGGTGCGGAGGTATTATACTGCTGGGGAGGATGTAAGGGATAGGGTATATGTGTGAGAAATAGAAGTAGGTTGTATTAAACGGCACGTACAGGACTTACATACCTCCACTTAACCGATACCGTACACCACACCATCATCTTCCTTTACAACCACGATATCTCCCTCTAGTCTCTCCCCTTCTTAATAACCTCCACCATATCACTATTTTCCTTTGAATCCACCACACCCTATCTCTCCTCCTTTCCTGATTTTCCTCCATCATATCACTATCTTCCTTTTCAAATATGATACTCCCCCTCCAGTCTCTCCCCATTCCAAATATTTCCATCCTCCATTATCACTATCTTCCTCTTAACCCACTGTACCTTCCCTCTCTAACCTCTTCTCTTCCTACTAAACCCGTCATTAACACGTGACTGTGGAGGTGTATGGTACATAGGAGAAATGCTGGGCCTGAGGGAAAAGACTAAAAATGTATACCAGAGTCGCACATATGAAAAAAAAAAACAAAAAAAAATCCGGCGACGTACCCTTATTTTATTCAGGCTATTTCACATAATTTTACATAGCTCAGGTCCCTAGAAGGTCGGGGAAAACTAACTTTGTCCAAAATACTGATTGGTCTGAGAATCGAACTCAGGCTTTTCCTGTTGCGAGTTGAATGTGCTTACCAATGTACCACTGCCTCCCGCAATGGGTGGTGGGGTGGGTGTATGGTACGGGAGGGTGGGGGTGAAGGCAGGCGGTGGGGAAGAGAGGGTTAGTTTGTAGGGGTGGAAATGGAGAATATAGAAAAGGAATGAAAGAGGGGGTGTTGGAGAGAAGTTACACGCTTAAGGAGGGAGAGGAGTGTGGGTGGAGGCGGGAAAACCAGATAAGGAAGACAGAAAAGGGAGAGTTAAGAGAAGAGAAAATGATGGAAAGGGGAGAAAATGATGGTAAGGAGGAGAGAAAATGACGGTAAGTAGCTAGCAAAGAATATGGTGGTAAGGAGGAAACAAAGCGGAGATATGGAGGAGACAAAATTAGAGTAAGGAGGAAGAAATGGAGGTCAAAGAAGAGAGAAAAACTAGGTAGGGAGACACTAGGGGCTGTTGTGAGGGAACTGAGCAAGGATAATGAGCTGTATGATGGTTGCTGAGGGACAGGTAGTGGCTCGATATAGCTGACCTTGTAGGGAAGAACGAGGTAAGAGAACAACATTTTGAACTTACGGAACAAAAAAGGAGAATGGATACCTAATCACTTCAGTTCGTCGACGTCTTTTAAAACTCTATTCTGCTGCCGTCACACAATTTCTTCAACCTGGCAGGGATTTTTCGAAGTGGAGAAGGTTACAAATTGTCTTTATTATCCCCATCAGTACTTAAAGGTTTTTAAGAAGTTAGGTAAAAGAGACTGACAGAAGCTGAAAGGATGAAGAGAGGACTGGGGAAGGACTGGATAATTACGATTGAATATGGACAGGTGAGTCAGTAGGGAATGAGTACCCTGGACATGAAGGCGTTAAATATCATCATTCCAACTCAAAACCACTTTCCAAAGGTTATCATTATGCGGAAGTGGCACAAAAAAAAAATAAAATAAAATAAAACAAGGACGATTTACGACTGACTTAGGACAGACAATGTACATTAAGTTTAGACGTAAATGGACAGATGACAGTGCATGGATAGATAACAACACTAAAGGTGAATAATTTTATTTAGTGTATGGAAGGAAGAATAAATAGATGGATAAATGACAGCGAAGAGGTGAATATTTAAAGACAAATGGTGAATGAACATAGCATGATTAACCCCAACAGTAAAAATACGTCATACTCGGTACATATTTCCTTCTATGCTTCTATCGGAAAATTATATTAAACTTTGGAGAGACCGTTTATACTGGTAAGGATAAAAACTGTCTCCATTAACTCCTTCATAATTTCACGTCTCCCTCATCTAAAAAAAAAATAAATAAATAAAAAAAAGTCTGGATATGGCAGGACTAAAATAGAAAAAGAATGTGCTATAGGACTGAAGGGATGAGGATAGATACTGGTCTGGAAGTAACAATGGATAGATAGACAGACAGACAGATAGGCAGAGGAGAGAGAGGATATATGGCTGGGATGTGAGGAGGAAGGATGGATGTGGAGACTGGCCAAGGGGAACGGTGATAAAGAGAGATTTGGAAGTGTGACAGCGACCTAAAAAGCGAGATAAAGAGTGTGTGTGTGTGTGTGTGTGTGTGTGTGTGTGTGTGTGTGTGTGTGTGTGTGTGTGTGTGTGTGTGTGTGTGTGTGTGTGAGAGAGAGAGAGAGAGAGAGAGAGAGAGAGAGAGAGAGCGCACGCGCGCGCACACACACACACACACACACACACACACAAACCCCCTTTCCTCCCCCTTCCCCTTCTCTCTCTCTCTCTCTCTCTCTCTCTCTCTCTCTTCCAGACGACCGCGTAACGACTTCTGGGAACGCGGAGTTGTGCAAGACTTTTAATGACGACCATCACTGAAGTCCAGCACCTCGGTCAAAAATCCCTTTACACTCCCTTAAACTTTCCTAAAACTGATTTATTTTAGGGGCATGTGGGATGTTGCAGAGGTCCAGAAGAGAGAGAGAGAGAGAGAGAGAGAGAGAGAGAGAGAGAGAGAGAGAGAAATATAGTTCTTATAGGCCAGAAATTAGAGTGAGAGAAATACGCCTTCCTTATTCAGCTGTACAGTCTTAAGCATAAACACAGTGCGACTGCGATCTACTTAGGAATGTTAAATACGTATATACCTCTAATGTGATAGCACGGTTCCTATTCTTCCAAATTTCCTGCTTAAAAAATAATAAATCACTAAATACACAGTTCAGACAATCTTCTCTGTTTGAACTTTGATAACTTAGCCTTTAAAGTTCTGGGTAACTTTAACACTGTTCTTGTTACTTTGAAACGATGAAGGCCATCTTAAAATAGACCACTAGAGCTGAAGGAATAAAACAAACTGCCCTTTATTCCTTAGTAGTGTGACCCATTAAGCAATCTTTCCTTTATTTCTTAGTACTGTGATCCATAAGGCAATCTTTCCTTTATTCCTTAGTACTTTGATCCGCTATTTCTTCCTTTGGTATACCGTACTGAAGGGATCCAATACAATCACTTAAATCTGCCAATGGGATGCCGTCTTTTTCCTTTTATTCTTGCTCACTTCAGACGATTTTATTCAACCTGAGAGTGACTTCCCTCGTGCTGAAGTGCTCAACCCATTCAATGTGGTGTTTTTCTACTTATATTTTCCCCAGATGATTTAACTGAGGTGTGTGTGTGTGTGTGTGTGTGTGTGTGTGTGTGTGTGTGTGTGTGTGTGTGTGTGTGTGTGTGTGTGTGTGTGTGTGTGTGTGTGTGTGTGTGAGAGAGAGAGGAGTAAAAAGGACTTTGGCATGCAGGGAGAATCAAGAAGCAAGAAAACTGCAAGAACAAATAATGAAAAATGAAAATCAGGAGACACCACGAAAAAAAAAAAAAAAAAAAAGGGAAAACAGCAGGCACGAAATTTTTTAAGAAAGCCAGAGAAGGAGTAACTGAAGCAAATGTCAGGATGTGTCTAAATGTGAGTCTTTGTAATTACGTATTCAAATGACTCCGCTCACTTCTTGGCGTGAACTTTTATCAAACTCGCCAGCAAAATGTCGCTCGTCTGGACTCGTGTAAATTTGAGGGGATGAAGTTTGCATTTTGTGATCGTCCATCTAGTGCAGTCCCCCTTCAACTCTCTCTTCTCTTTTCTCTGTTCTCTTCTCTCTCTCTCTCTCTCTCCTTCCTTCCAATCTCTCCTCATCTTCTTTCCCTCTGCTTTCTCCCTCCTTTCTCACGCTGCTCCTCTTCCCTTTCCATCCCTCTATGCTCCTCCTTCTTTACCTTCTCTCTCCTTCCTCCGCCTGTCTTCCCCTCCTTCCTTCTCTCTCCTTTCTCTCCATAATCTTACTGTTTCTCTTCCCTTTATACCCACCCTTCTTCCCCATTTTCTCCCTCCCTCCTCCCCCTCCCATTCAGCCCCCCTTTCCTCCCATTCCTGTCACTTTTGACTTCATTCCTCCCCTTAATCTTCCTTCCCTCTCCTCCTCATACCACCTCCTCTCCATGTACTTCCTTCCTCTTTTCTCTCCCTTTTCCCTTCCCCTCTCTCATTTCTCCCCATGCGTTTCTCCCTCTTTTTTTCTCCTTCCTCCCTTCCTCTCACCCTCTCCCTGCATTTCCTTTCTCATTTCTCACTTTTTTTTTTTCCTGCCCTGCCCCTCCCTCCTTCCTCCTTTCCCTCCCTTTCCTTCCTTCTTTCCTTCCTTCCATCCATCCATCCTTCCTTCCTTCCTTCCTTCCTTCCTTCCCTCCCTCCCTCCCTCCCTTCCCACATATTTCGCAACTTTACTTTGACCTCATTTTAATTAGCGCTTAACCCTATGACTACGTAGGGTTTCTCTCTGCCGAATTAAAAACTCTCTCTCTCTCTCTCTCTCTCTCTCTCTCCCAGTCCATGATACGCTTCCATCCTCCCTTTATCTTTTCGTTTCTCCTCTCCTTCCTCATCATTTTTCGTATTTCCTTACATTCTTTCATTCTTCCTTAACCTTCGTCATTTTTTCCTTATTTTTCTCACTTTCCTCCTCCTCTTCCCTTAGGCAACCTTGAAACACGTTCATGTAGACTCCCATGATCTCACACACACACACACACACACACACACACACACCACTCTGACAAACAAGCTCTCTTGCGTCCCAGCCCGCCCCTACAGGGAGACAGGGGTGGGGGAGGAAGGGGATGGAGAGGGTGGGGGGAGAGATTATATGGCAATATGGAGGGGGAGGAGGAGGGGAAATAAGAGGGGAGAAGAGGAATGAGGGGAGGAAGGAGGGGTTACGAGGGGGAGGAAGGAGGGGAGAAGACGGGGAGGAGGAAGGAGAAAAGATAAGGTCGGACGGTGTTAGGAGGGTGGGGAGGGGAGAGTTTAGGGGGAGAGGAGGAGGGGGCTGGAAGGGCGAGGGACGTGGAGGGAAGAGGGATGAGGAAAAATGGAAGGATGTAGGAGAGAGGGAGGGTAGGGGAATGAAATAGGTGAGGGGAGAAGGGGAGAAGTGGGAAGGACTTGGGGAGGGTTGGGGGTCGACTGGGAGGGGGGGGGAGAAAATATACGCAGGGACGGGGGGTAGTGGGTGGGGGAGGAGAGAATATATGGGGGAGTGGGAAGTAAACATCCAGTGGACAAACAGAGAGAGAGAGAGAGAGAGAGAGAGAGAGAGAGAGAGAGAGAGAGAGAGTGAAAGGGAGATGGAGAGAGAGGGAGAGGAAGAGGAAGGAAGGGGGATGCTGGTAAGTAAAAAGAGAGCTGAATGAAAGAGGGAGGAAGAAAGGGGACAGAGAGGAAAGAAATGGGAGAGAAAGGAGATGAAGGAAAAAGGAAGAGAGAGAGAAGAAGCGGGAAGCAGGAGGGCCGCCGAAAAAGGAGTAAAGCAGGACTGAATGAAAGAGGAAGGACAACACAGGAAGAGAGCTAGTGAGAGAGAGAGAGAGAGAGAGAGAGAGAGAGAGAGAGAGAGAGAGAGAGAGAATCATGGTCTAAAATGATTATAATGTTGATAATGATGATTGATGATAATTCTTTTTCTTATTTTTATATCACTATCAATACTCCTACTATTACTACTACTACAACTACCATCACAACGAGTATTATCATCATTATCATTATCATTATTATTACTATGAACATGTAAACGGTAATAATCTGCAGAAATTAGTCTTATCTAATATACGCGTAAAATCATTTTCGCCCAACGTGGGGCTCGAACCCACGACCCCGAGATTAAGAGTCTCGTGCTCTACCGACTGAGCTAGCCGGGCTGTGCAGGTAAATGGTGAACGTAATATATCATGTGTGTGTGTGTGTGTGTGTGTGTGTGTGTGTGTAAGAGGGAGAGCACATGCAAGGAAATGAGTAAAGGACATGTGTGACTGTGTTGGGGGGACAGTATATGTAAAAAGATGATGTGTGTGTGTGTGTGTGTGTGTGTGTGTGTGTGTGTGTGTGTGTGTGTGTAGGAGGGAGAGCACATGCAAGGAAATGAGTAAAGGACATGTGTGACTGTGTTGGGGGGACAGTATATGTAAAAAGATGATGTGTGTGTGTGTGTGTGTGTGTGTGTGTGTGTGTGTGTGTGTGTGTGTGTGTGTGTGTGTGTGTGTGTGTGTGTGTGTGTGTGTTTTGGAGGGGGAGGAAGGGTCGGGTGGAGGGAGGGGGAACAAGGGCACCCAACCATCACCCCCACGATAACTCAGACAAAGATCTATAAACGTCCCCTGCCCACCCATAAAATACCCCTCCCCACCCTCCTTCCCTCCCCCTACCTCTCTTACCCCCACCCCAACCACTCCCCCAGCCACCTTCACCACCCCTACCCCCACTCCATCCCACCTTTTTCCCTTCCTCTATTTTTTCCGGCTTTCTTTTCCGTTCTTCTTTCCTGTTCTTTTTTTTTTTCCACTTTCTCTCATTTATCATTTCTCTCATTTTTCTAATCCCCTTTTTCTTTCATTTTTCTCTGTTCTCTATGCTATAAAATGTTCACAAGTTTTGCTTTTATATTTTACTTTTCCCGTAAAACTTTTTCCAGTTTCTGTTCTCCTTCTTCATTTTTATTTAATCGTTGTTCTTTTTATTTTCTTGCGATTTTCTCTTTACCATTTTGCACACAGTGTTTTCCAGACATTTTTTTTCTTCCTCCATGATATAATTTTTCCGGCTTTCTTCCCTCCTCGTTCATCTTTTTTTTTCTTTTTTTAATTTATATCTTTTCAAAATCTTTTCTTTGATTTTCTGTTCTCTCTCTCTCTCTTACTTCTAATATCCATTTTCTGTACTTCTTCCTACCATATATTATTAGAGTGCCCCTTCCTTTTCCTTCCCTTAAATTTTTCCTTAGTCCTTTTTTTTTTACTTTTTTGCGATTTCTTCTTTTCCGTTTTCTCACATTTCATTTTCCCTCAAACTGCCCTCCTTCATCCGTCCTTTCCTTGTTGTCTTGTCCTGTGTTTACTGATTCTCTCTCCATTTATCCAAGTTCTTCCTCCTGCTTCTCTTTCACAATTTTTGATTTTTTTTTACATACTTTTCTTTTTCCTTTCTACCTTTTCCAGTTTTAATCTTTGCCTTTTCCCTCCTTCCTCTCTTTCACCATTTTTCTTATCCCTTCTTTCATGTTATGTACATTTCTCTGTTTTCTTTACCCTTTCCCTCTTTCTTCTTCTTCACCAATTTTCTCAGTCTTTCTTTCATACCGTGATATTTGTAACTTTTTCTTTCTTTACCTAATACTGCTGTGCTCTTAACCTCTTTCTCAAATTCAGCCCTTCCATTTTTCCTTCCTCTGTCCTCTCTTATTTCTTCTTCTGAATATCCTTCCTACAAAGTTCTCTCTTTTCACTTTCCTAGTTCTGTTCTATTCATTACCTTTTCTCACATTCCACTTCTTCCACTTCCCGTCCTTCTTCCTGTCATATATTCTTTGCCCTTTTTTTTATTTACTTTTTTTGTTTCCTCTATTCTGTTCTAATTACTTTTCCTCATATTTTCCCCACTCCAATTCTCTTTCTTCATTCTCTCTCATTTCATTATGCACATCAATTTTCTTTTCTGTTTTCTTTCCCTGCTGGACTCTTGCCTTCGCGTCTCTCTTTTTAGCACACTTTTTTTTTTCACATAATGCTTTTCCTTTCTTTCTTCTGTTCTCCCGTTACGGTCTTTTCTTTAGCTGTTCTCACATTTCCTGATTTTTTTTTTTTTGGTCACCTTTCCTGGTCCCTCTCTTCCACTGTGATGGGCCTTCCTACTCACGTCTCTCTCTCTCTCTCTCTCTCTCTCTCTCTCTCTCTCTAATTACCACTTAATATTTCCAAACGAAGAAATTCTCCCTAATTAAATAAAAAGTCTGGTTGTACTCAGAAACAGCTAAAGGAAGACGTCATGGTACTGATGAAGCTAAAAAAAACTTTCCCCCACCCTCAGGACATAAATCCTTCTTAGATCTCCTCACTTCCTCTCACTTCCTCAATCTTCCTCTTCCCGCCCTCCCTCTCTCACTCTCTCTGGCTGCATTTTTTTCCTCCATGTTCCCTCATTTCCTTTGTAAAATGTCTGTTAATCTCCTCTCTCTCTCTCTCTCTCTGTCCTTCCATTCCTTTTTTCCACTTCTTTCTGTTCCACTATCAATCTTCTCTTTTCCTTCGCTTTTTCATCTTCAATTTCTCTCCCCTGACCCTCCATTTGTCTCCCCTCTCTGCACTTTCTCCCTTGTTTATTGCTCACTACCCCTCTTATTACCTCTCTCTCTCTCTCTCTCTCTCACTTTCCCCTGCTTGTCTTTCCTCCTCTCTCCTACCCTCTTCTTTCTTCTTTTTCCTCCCTCCCCCCCCCTCTCTCTCTCATTTTCCTCTTCTTGTCTTTCCTCCTCTCTCCTATCCTCTTCTTTCTCCTTTTTTCCTTTCTCTCTCTCTCTCTCTCTCTCTCTCTCTCTCTCTCTCTCTCTCTCTCTCTCGCGATTTCTTATCTTTATTCCCCCCCCCCCGTTTCTTCCCACAAATTTCACCTCATACCGCCATTTATTACTCTCTTCCCTCCCTCCCTCCCATTGTCCTTTTTCCTTCTACCCTTCACCCCTCCTACATACATCCCTACCTTTGATCACCCTCCCTCTCTCCCTCCCTTTTCTTCGTCCATTTGACCTTCCCTCCCTTTAGGTCTCCTCCCTCCACTCTTCATCCTCCCTCACTCCCTCTTCCCATTATCTTCCTTCCCTTTGTCCTTCCTCCATCCTTCACCCTCTCTCCCTATGCTTTTCCTCCTTCCTTCCATCCCTCCTCCCTCCTTCCCTCCCTTCTTCACCTTTACACCCTCCCTTTCCCTTCCCTTGTACTCTTCATCCCTTTACCCCTCCTCCCTTCACCTCTTACGCCCTCCACATTCATCCTCCCTCCCTTTCTCCACCCATCACCTCCCTCTCTCTCTCTCTCTCTCTCTCTCTCTCTCCCTCTCATATCTGGCAAGGTCTTTACTCTCTTATTACACGCGTTTTATCTGTTATCGGTACTTAATCTTGCTTTTATTTTCGTCTCCCTCGTCTATCGCCACTTCCATGTTTATCGCTGCTCTCTCTCTCTCTCTCTCTCTCTCTCTCTCTCTCTCTCTCTCTCTCTCTCTCTCTCTCCAGCTTTTTTTTTTTCTGCATGTACCAATTTTACCTTCGAACAATGTCTTAGCTAATTCTCTCTCTCTCTCTCTCTCTCTCTCTCTCTCTCTCTCTCTCTCTCTTGTTTACATGTAAGATAAGTGACCGGCGATTAAGTTCTTTCTCCCCCTGACCACATATATCATGCTTAAATCGGACAACTTTTTTCTCTTTTTTTTTTAGGCTTATGTAGGGGAGGAGGAGAAGGGGGAGGATTATGGTGGTGCAAGGGGGAGGGGGGTGTAAGGAGGGGAGGGGGGATGGTGGCAGGGGGAGGGGAGGGGGAGTAGGGGATTCAGCTGCATTTATGAAAGAGAGAGAGAGAGAGAGAGAGAGAGAAAGAGAGAGAGAAATATGAAAAAGTCAAGAGATCGATGGGAAAGGAATGACCTAAGCGTGAGAGAGGGAGAAGGAAGAAGGTGAATTTGGGAGTAGGTGGACTGGAATAAAAGACAGAAGACGGAAATGGATAATGATAATAAGGATCTGGAGTAGGAGGGCGAGTACTGGCTGAGCTAAATGTAAAGCTGACCAAAAAAAAAAAAAATGACTATATGAACATGCGTGGATTTTTTTTTTTTCTATACTACACAATATTCAAACTGTAACTTCAAAAACTGTCGAAAAAAAAAATCAAAATTACCTAAAATAACAGGAAATTTAATACACCCTGATAAAAACGATATTTCAGTCTTAAGAAACGGAATTTAACATTGCATGAAACTATTTCCAATTTATCTTAAAATCTGAAAGTTACCCAAAAATACAAGGATGTCTACAAAAAAGTGTGGACGCAAAGTTGATTAAAAAAAAAAACTTCCAACTTATAAAACAACAACTACTAAATGTCACCGAAATTGGGAGAACGCAAAGATTCCAAAGAAGAGATCAAAGTTGCTGAGAAAAAAGAATTCAAAGTAACG
This sequence comes from Coenobita brevimanus, assembly GCF_032717465.1. Classification (NCBI taxonomy): domain Eukaryota; kingdom Metazoa; phylum Arthropoda; class Malacostraca; order Decapoda; family Coenobitidae; genus Coenobita; species Coenobita brevimanus. Next base: position 5,109,169 of record NC_137028.1, on the reverse strand, counting down.
AAAAATACAGAAAAACAAAGCTCAGGGTAGCGCAAAAATAAACTCAAAGTGCCACTGAGTAAAAGAATATTCAAAGTTACCTGAAACAAATAACTCAAAGTCATTTAAAAGACAGAATTCACAATCACCTCAAAAGACACACAAGAATTCAAGGTTGGCATGAAAATTGTACAGACTTCTAAGACTTCTCCACCTGGCCTTTCGCGGCGCCGTCAAATATGAGTGGCGGTTCCTGAAGGCAAATGTCGGGGGTCCTTAAATGCCAAGCGCCCCTCCAGGTGGGCTAAATTATTCCCAGGTGATAACTGTTCCACGGGACGGGCCTGAGGATCATTCAAGGGGACGGGATTATGAATGATTCCTGGAGACGGGGCTGAGAATGATTAAAGGATATTAGGTTGAGAATTATTACAAGAATATGGGTTGAGAGTTGTTCCATGAGACGGGGCTGACAGTGTTTCCAGCAGACATGGATGAGAATTATTCCAGGAGACAGGGTTGAGAATGACTCCAGATGGGGCTGAGAATGATTCCAGGAGATGGGGTTGACTGATTCCACGAGATGGGGTTGAGAATGATTCCACGAGATGGGGTTGAGAATGATTCCACGAGATGGGGTTGACTGATTCCAGGAGATGGGGTTGAGAATGATTCCAGGAGATGGGGTTGAGAATGATTCCAAGAGACGGGGTTGAGAATGATTCCAGGAGATGGGGTTAAGAATGAGTCCAGGAGACGAGAGTGAGAATTATCCCTGATGAGGCTGGGAATTATTCTTGGCTAATAATTAGTTAATGGCGCGTAAGGGGACATCAAGGATGATAAGGTGATAATCACTTCAAGGAATTATTTGAGAATTATTTCAGGGGACGAGGCAGAGAACTATTACACAGACATGAGGGAAGGTATGCTGGATTCAACTACCTTCTGATAATTATTCAAGAGGAAGGGGCTAAGCATGACTCAAGAGGAAAGGCGAGAATTATTCCAAATGTAAGTGGTGGTTCCGGAAGGGTTACATAAACATAATTCAGCTATTTCAAGACTATCACTATTCCAAGAGACAGGGCACACATTTATTCCAAGGCGATAATTATTCCAAGGGACAGGGTACAGATTTATTCCAGGCCGATAATTCTTTGTCACCGGGTGTGCATAATTCCAGGGGTCAAGGGAGAATTTTGGCTTTATTTAACCCTTTCGCGATGAGAATTATTCCAGGAGACGGAAAAGAGGATTATTTCAAGGGATGAGAATTCTTTCCAACATAAGTGGCGATTCCTTAAGGTATATAACGACAGCTTTTAAATACCATGTTCCGCCCTGGATATGCTGATCGGGGAGGGGGGAGACGCTAAATTATTCCTGGGGGATAATTACTGAAGACGACGGAATTCACGATGATTCCAGGGCACAGAGTTGAGAATTATTCCAAGAGAAGGGGCTGAGAATTATTCCACGAGATGGGCTGATAATTATACCTAACTTACGAATAGTTCAACCCCTCACTCAAATGCCATTTTTTTTCTTTTTAGTTTACTTTTTCAGTTTTCTATTTCATTCAGTTTTGGAATGATCTCTAATACTGAACGGCTTTATAAAGGCTATTTCTAAGCCCTATAGTTTGAAAAAAAAAATCTCCTACGCTATATAAACAAATTAAAAAAAAAAATCATCAAAAGTTTCCAGAAATGTGAAAAATACATAATCTGAATAAAGTACTTAACTGGACGGAAGGTGAACAGTGAGCATCCTCCCAACAGTGATAATTGATTTAAGGACGGGGTTCAAAATTATTCCAGGCCTGAGAATTACTAAAGTGGAAGGCTGAAAATTACTCTTTCAGAGGCTGAGGGAAGGTAGGCAAAATTCACCTATTCCCAGATGAAGATACTGCAATACACAGGGATGGCGATGATGATTACACCAGAGGGCTGGTTGAGAATGATTATGGGGTGAGAATAATTCCAAGGGAGTGCGAGGAGGGAAGGTAAGCATTTTTCTTCCCAGGGGGCAGAGCTGAGAATCAATCTGGAAGTAAAGAGTAAGTATTAAGCTGGTGTGCAAGGCTTAGAATTATTCCAAAAAACGACTTGGCATCTTAAAGGTACGGTGTGTATTCATTTGTTCTCTCTCTTTCTTAAATACACACACAGACACACACACACATACACCATCAATGCAACACTGATATTCACACACACACACGCGCACACACACACACACACACACACACACACACACACACACACACACACACACACACACACACACACACGCGCATACATTTTTTTATTTTCTGCCCGGCTGTGTTTACATGTGTACGTGTTTGTGGGTACACATACACCATTGTACATGCGTCCCAGCGTGTAACACCTTCAGAGCGTGAATATGTAAGCGTGCTAGCATGTGTGCGTTTTTTTATGCACGTGTAACCAGTGTGTGTACGTTTTCCGACGTGTACGCGCTTCAAAGTGTGAAGGCCGACTAATTTCGGCGTGTGTACGTTGCAGTGTGTAAGTTGCAGCGTGTATTTGATGTGCGTCATGTACGTGTTGGTGTTGCAGCGTGTACATGTTGCAGCGTGTACGAGTTGCAACGTGTACACATTACAGTATATAAGTTTTGTTGTGTGTACATATTTGGTGTGTATACGTGCTCGTCTATCGTGTTCAAGCTCAAATACGTACATGTGACTTATTTATGAACGTTATCCAATGTACGTGCTCGTATGTGTACACGCTGAAGCTTATAGGTGCTGGTGTGTGAATGTGCTGGTATGTGTACGTGCTGGTGTGTGCACGTGCTATTGTGTGTACAGTAAGTGCATGTGCGTAAATGCCCGTGTGTGTGTGTGTGTGTGTGTGTGTGTGTGTGTGTGTGTGTGTGTGTGTGTGTGTGTGTGTGTGTGTGTGTGTGTGTGTGACGTACCGGTGTGTATACGTGCCGGTTCGTGCGTGTCGATTTACGTGCTGGTGTGTGTACGTGCTTGTGTGTGTACGTGTCGGCGTGTGTACGTGTGGAAGAGGGTGAAGGGAAGGAAGCCAGAAGCGGGAAGTTCTATCTCCGCTCACCTGCAGCCCTTCAGCTTAATTACTCATTACTGTGGCCACACCTGTGCTCTCACCCACACTGCACCCACACCCACAAAAGCACCCACAACCACAAATGCACCCACAACTGCACCAACACCTACGCCCGCACTTACACCCACACATGGACACAATCTCTCCTCCACCCACACCTGCACCCACACCCACATCTGCACCCACACCCAACCCTGCACCCATACCCACACCTGCACCCATGTACCCAAAGTCCTGCGTCTACATTCACTCCAGCACTCTTTACCCTCACCCACACTAACACCCAAAGCCAACGACACCCACGCCTGCTATCCTAAGTTTTTTTTTTCTCTCTCTCTCTCTCTCTCTCTCTCTCTCTCTCTCTCTCTCTCTCTCACACACACACACACACACACACACAAATCCCATGACCCTTAAAGCTCCACTGCAAAAGGCTTAAAATAGACGGAAGTGGATAAATTAATCAATGGGTTATGACGAGAAGCAGCTGCAAGAGTTGAGAGGAAGGGAGGGGGAAGCAGAGGGGGGGGGAATATAGGGGGGGGGGGAGTGGAGAGAGTATGTGGAGGGGAAGAAGGGGAAAGATAAATGGGGGAGCAGGACAGGACGGGGGTATCGGTTTAAACAATATCTTTCTTTCATAGTGGTTCTTTAATTTCTATTTTTTTTTGCTTACTGCTTTCCTCTTAGTCGTTTATTTTTCTACTCTTACCTACTCTCATTCCTCCTTTACTCTGTGCCTACCCTCTTAGTTTATTATACCTGAGCTTCATCTTTTTATTTCTTATTTCAGCTATTATTCTTCGTTGCGTGTCTTTTCCTCTTTCCTTACTCCATCTCCTGTTTTATCTTACCTCAGTCTTTATTCATCTTCTTTGTTCTTCTCTTTCCTTCACATCGTTTTCCTCACTCTAACCTTTTTTTTTCTTTCCCTTCTCATGTCCTTCCATACTCTACCCTCTCCTTCCCTTCCCTTCCCTTCTCTTCCCTTTCCATCCCTTCTCATCTCTTCCCTTTACTTCCCTTCCTCTATTTTCCTTCCCTTCCCTTCCCCACCTGCCCCTCAGCCATATATCATTGCAGGCAGACAGTCACATTTGCATGACAAGTCCAGTACATCTGCCAGTGAGGTGGGGACTGGGGGTGAGGGTATAGGAGTGAGTAGGGGTGAGGATAAGGGTATGACAGGGATATGGTGGCAGGGTAGGGGTATAACAATAGGGTAGGGGCATGGAAGTGTGTACGATAAATGGGCAAAGGGATTAATGGACCGGGAGAAATGGGGCAAAGCAATGGGACACAGTAAAGGGGGTGTGTAACATTAGATCTGAGACATACTACACAAGTAAAGCGGATAATAGCAGTAAGATGGTTGGCCTACACAGTGCAGCTCTTGCCCATGAGTAAGAATTATTCTGATAATAAGGGGTGCCGAAAACAAGTGGACACCCCTACCCATCACGTCCTTCAACTTGAACTGGCAGGAAATGAGAGAGAACAAACGCCAAGCAGTATAGAAACACTGGCAGAGAAATTTTAGAGGGGAGGACGAAAAGAAAATACTTGGAAAAGAACAAAAAACTGACGTAACCTTACAAGGACTTCAGGAACTTAGAGAAGTCTTATACCTGAACTACTGTATTCAGTCATAAACCTATCTAGTCTCTCCTTGAAACTCTCGAGCCTGTATCACTGTACATCGCTGGGTAACACTCCTCACTCATCCATAAGTCTACTTTAAAAGCTATTCCTTCCTATCCTTCAACTGGAATTAAAAGCGAAGACTTGATCGGGCACACCATGCAGGAAGAATGAGAGGTAATAATTAGATGCAAGTCCTGGAGGTTTCGCTCGTAAAATAATCACTTTAAATCTGTTCACGCCCGAGGAGGTCTGTATGTATTGTACTCACGAAGGGACTCTCTGCCTGATGGGATTAAAAGCAACCTCACATTAACCCCTTCCATAAATGAATACAATCGTCGGATGATGATAAGAATAAAGTTCCAAGGCCGTCACCTGAGCGATGGGATTTTCTGGCATTACCACACTTCGAACACAGGCAGGCTTCTTAACACCCTACAGCCACACTTTCGAAGGCTACTCATATATATTTACCAAGTTTATTCTCAAAGCTTTCACCGGATATGTCAGAACGAATGGAGGTAGCTAGCTTATTCGACTCGTGGACTCCTTTATCGCGAAACTATTGCCTACCTAGAGCATGGTGGTTGGGTTGGAGGAAAAGGGTGAGACATGGCAAGGGAGTAGGGTAAAAAAGAGGCAATGAATGAGAAAGGGGTAAGGTAAGGAAAAGGGGAGAGTGAAGAAGAGACGGTAAAAGGGAACAGAGTAAGGGAAAAGGGTATAGGTAAGGTTAGAGAAAGGGGACAGTGGAGGGGAAAACGGGAAATTTAAGGGGAGGAGGTAAGGTAGAGGGGAATGGCAAGGTAGAGGAAACCAGGAAGAGTTAGATGAAAGGAGGCAGGGTGACGGGCAAAGGAAACAGTATAAGGAAAGAAACAGGGTAGGGCAGAGGGCGGGAGCAGGGTAAGTAAGGCAAGGAAAAGGGAGTGAGAATGAAGGGTAGGGAAAGGTAGAAGGAGGCACCATCAAAAACAAGAAATTTTTAGTCGGTAAGAAAAAAGATCTTACTAACTATATAAGGGTGAAGACTCTCGTACTGAAGAGGCATTAAAAAACATAAAAGAGCATAAGAACAGTACTTCACATCCCACCTCCGTTTTTCAATTCATTCCATATATATTTCTGTTTTTCTCGTTGCATTAATAGCCGAGAGGGATTAAAGCATTTTTTATTTTTCATTTCCGTTTTCTGAGTTAAAGTTTTTACGAAAGAGTTCATATTCATTTACATGCAGGCTTTATGAATGTATATTTTTTGTGGCTGATTTTGTGGATAGTTTTAAAGCTTGGTTATAACGATATATATACTGTATACAGAATAGAGAGAGAGAGAGAGAGAGAGAGAGAGAAAATCAAATACACATAGCCACACAGGAGGAGGAGAAGGAGAAGTATAAACTGATGAGGATGCAAGAGAAAGAGAGGCCGAGGGAGGTGACTGCTTGTAGGGTGTCCACCAGCTGACGTCTGGGAAGAACTGGAAGATGCAGAAGACGCATGCGGAGGAGGAGACGCAGGAAAAACACAAGAAGAGAAAGACGATGAGAAAAGATGAACTGTGTGACGCAACTGAAAAATAAGAAAGAAAATAAGTAAAAGAAACAAGGCGGTGATGAAGGTATTTGGGAGGAAGGAGATACTTGTTTGCGGTTTAAGAAGTGGGAAAGAGGAGGAAGAAGGTCAAGCAAAGTAAAAGAATAATAAAAAGAAATATGAAGGACAACGGAATATGAGAGAGCGAATGGCAAGTGGCGAAGAAGAAGATAGGTGGTTACTTGTACGTGGTTTAAAGAGACAAAAGAGGAAGAATAAAATACATGAAAAAGAGGATGAATGAAAGGAAGAGAGGAATAAGATAAAGTGAATGGTAAAGTGGCAAAGGACGGAAGGTGATTACTTATATGTGGTCAAAAGAAAGATAGAGGAAGAAAATAAAGGAAAAAATGTAGTAAGATAATGTGAAAGGTAATGTGAAGGAAAAAGACAGGTGATTACTTGTTTATGGTTCAAGATGCAGAAGAGGACGACAAAGGAAGAAGGGAATAAGGAGGAGTGATAAATAAGAAAATTAAAGTGAAGGAAAGAGAGAGGTAAAGTGAAGGAAAAAGAGAGGTAAAGTGAAGGAAAGAGAGAGAGGTGATTACTTGTCTCTGGCTGGGCTACAGACGTCTGCCACACCACTGATCCCGGATTTACCTGTGTTATGGCCGACCTTTACGAGTCTCCCCTGTCCTGCAACCCCCATCTTCTCCATTCTACTTACACTTTCTCTCTTATCTCCTCTGTCTTCCTCTCTCCTGTCTCCCCCATCTCCTCCATTCTACTTACACTTATACTCTTTCTCTTATCTCCTCTGTCTTGAATCCCCCATCTCCATTCTGTTTACACTTTTTCTCTTATCTATCACTCGTTTTCTTTCTGTCTCCTCTCATTCTCATTTAATCTTGCTCCTATCCTCTCTAACTTTCCTTCCACGTACTGTTTTCCCTTATTCTCTTTCTACCTTCCAATTTTCTCTTCCTATCACTATTCCCCTTTCCTTACACTTTCCCTGTCACTGTTTCTCCCCTCTTACTCTTCTCTTCTCTCCTTTCATTCTCTTCTCACTTCTTGCCCCTGCCCCCCTAGTCCTTCCATTCTGTCTTAACCTTTCTCCTGTCCTCTCATTCCTAACTTTCCCTCGACTCACTCTTTTCTCCCTCTATCCCTTTTTTCTCCTTTCTCATTCACCTCCCTTACACCCTCACCTCATTTCCCTTTCCCGTCCTCATCTCCCTTTTCACTTCCTAAACATTTATCACTGTCCTCTCTCATCTTGCCTCTCACTCTTCCCCAACCTTCTCACTCTTTCTCTTCATCTCACTTTCGTTTCTTTTCTCCAATCACTCTCTCCCCTCTCATCCTCCTGATTTCTCTCGTGTTTTCTTTCCACTTATTTTCTTCCCCTTCTTTCCTCTCGTTTCCTCCCTTCTTAATATCTCACCTTACTTCATTCTCTCTCTCTCTCTCTCTCTCTCTCTCTTTTGTGGCACATCCCCTCTCACACTCTCCCCTCGGTTTCTGGTTCCTATCCTTTTAAACTCTTGCTCTTTTCTCTGACTTCTATCTCCCTTTCCCCTTTTTGGACAGTGATCTCTCTCTCTCTCTCTCTCTCTCTCTCTCTCGTATCATACTTCATTTTTCTCCCCTTGTCTGTTTTGGTCCTCCCTTTTATTTCAGTTCTCTCCCTCTACTTCTTTCATACCTCTTCTCTTTCCCCTTTCTTACATCAGCCCTCTTCCTTTCGGCAGCTGTGATTTCCCCTCTTTCTTCTCTATCTCCTCCTCTTGATTTTCTCCTCTTCCCTTTCTTCCTCTCCTAGTTTTCCTTCTTACCCAGCCTCCTTCCCTTTCCCTCCAGACTCCCTCCCCTCACTTCCACCCCTTTCCCCTCATTTGAACTAGCTTTCCCTTTCACTGCTCATGCTTTTTACCCGCTCTTTTTTCTGTCTCCCTTAATTCTATTTAAGTTCCATCTCCTCTTGCCCACCCCATCCATTTCCCTTTCGATCTCCCTCCATCCAATTCCTCTAATCTGTTATAGTTTCCCCTCCTATTGTCCTCTCCCTTCGATTCTTCTTCGATATTTCTTCAGGTTATCTTCATTTCCTTCCTTCCTGTCTCTCTTCTCCACCAAGTTTCATTTCTCTCTGTCTTTTTCCTTTTCCGTTTCTCTGTCCCTTCTGATATCTCTTTTCCTTCGACCTCTAGAATTTTCCTTCTCAACGTCATCTTGTTTTACTATCCTTTTCTTTTTTCTTTTCCCCCTAAGCTACTTCCCTCTTCTTCCCTCTCCGCCTGGTCTTCTCCCCACCTCCTCCATTTCCCCTTTTTTTACCCTCATCCCTTTCCCCTAATCTGTTATAGCCCCTCTCACTGTTCTCTCCTTTTACTCTCCTCTTACCTTGTCTTCTTCCCCACTTTCTCCTTTCTCTACACCCTTCAGCTTCCCTTCCCCAACTCCCTCCTTCCCTCTACTTCCCTCCCTTTTCTCCCTACCTCTTCACCCTTTATCGTCTGCTATATTTCTCCCTCCAACTGTCCTCTCCCTTTACTCGCCTCCTTCCTTTCAATTTCTTTCAAGCGTTCCCATTCAGGTTATTTTGCCATCTTTCTCCACAGTTCTGGACTTGGATCGTTGCTTTTCTCTTTTATGGGTCTCTCTCTCTCTCTCTCTCTCTAAATGTACGTCTGCCTCAGTCTTTGTCTTTCTGTCTTTATCCGTCTGTCTGTCCCTATGTCTGTCTGTCTGCTTGTCTATCTTTTTCTATCTATCCTTCTATCTCGCACAAATACACAATGCACATTCCTCCTTTATTCCTATTTTTAAAGTACTTCCCATCCTTCTTACATTCCTTTGAAGCTCTCTTTTGAATTCCTACATACGCCCAGTGCACATCCATTTCACACTTCTATTTCTCACCCCTATACATCTCTCTTTCTCACTCCTTCAGGTCCCTCCTTCACATCCTCCCACACTCCTCTTTCGCACTCCCTCTTAAGCGTCTCTCTTTTCCTCTTTGTACCCCACATCCCTCTTACAATTCTTCTTCTGTTTCTCTTTCGCGTTCCATATCTTTTTTCATATTCCTACCACATACTTATCATCCCCCTTTCTTCTTCAATTTCCTCTCAACTCACACACCGTCATCCCTTTAACCAATCTTCTCGCATCCCGCCACATCATATCCCTCTCATCATTCTCCCTTTCCTCTCCTTTTTCCACTTCTTCCTTTACGAGTAAGTACTTTTGTTACCCATTTCCGTCCCATTTCTCCTATCTATTCCACTTTCCTCCTTTGCACTCTTTCGCACTTCAAATCACTTTCGTTCTTAAACATCTAATTCCCAATCCACATCCATCTCCACTTTCTTCCGCCATATTTCCCTCCCTGGCACTCTTCCACACTTCACCTTCGCCTTTCACACTTCCTCCATGTCTCCAAGTCTCCTGGTGAGGGCAAAAGAGGGACTGAGAGGAGGGGGATGGGTATGGGGGTAGGGGGTATGGATGAGGGGGACGGTGGGGGCTGGGGGTTACACTACGGGGGGGGGGGGAAGGTGTTGACATGAGTGATGAATTCATTATGAGGGAAGGAGAGTGGCGTAAGGGCATCCAACCAGCCAAGTCGGTTCCCATGGCTTCTTGGCCTAACCTTCTTTATTACTGGTTCTGCCTGCCTATTCTCTCTCTCTCTCTCTCTCTCTCTCTCTCTCTCTCTCTCTCTCTTTATTTTCACTTCAGCGCCCCTCCCTTCTTATCTCCCGAATAGATGGGGGTGGACAGCAAGAGATCCCTCAGTCTGCAGTCTACCGGATTCACGTCCACATGAGCCTGGGACCACAACATCAACATCAACATAAACATCATCATCATCAACATCATCATCAACAACAACAACAACAACAACAAGGACTCTGCTCTCTTCTCCAGCACCTCCCCTAGACTGTAAAACACCTGGAGGGAGCAAAATGAAAATAATATAAGACGTCACGGATTCTAACACGGTGAGTTTTGGAGAGAAATGTCAGCGATAATGGCGTGAGAAAAGTTGTTACCAAGCAGGGACAGAAACATCTTCCCCCCCCTCTCTCTATCTATCTACCTCTCTCTCTCTCACAGGATGCTGCGTCAGATCATAAACAGAGATGGATGGACAACTCTGGCAATAGTTAGGAAAATTCAGTTCGGTTACACTTCGACACATACTATCGCCGAACTTAATGTCCAACTTAAGGATTGGCCCAGAACGAGATAAATACCTGGCGACGAATCCTCCCACAGCCTCGTTCCTCCTATTCCCCTCTCCCCACATACCCAGGAGACGCGCCGAACCGAACTCTCCTCCATTGTAGTCGAGCGCCGTTAATGCGAATAAATATTAGAGGGTTCGACGTGGGGTATTGTGGCAGCCCCTAGAACGGTGTGTGTGTGTGTGTGTGTGTGTGTGTGTGTGTGTGTGTGTGTGTGTGTGTGTGTGTGTGTGTGTGTGTGTGTGTGTGTGTGTGTGTGTGAGTGTGTGTGTGTGTGTGTGTGTGTGTGTGTGTGTGTGTGTGTGTGTGTGTGTGTGTGTGTGTGTGTGTGTGTGTGTGTGTGTGTGTGTGTGTGTGTGTGTGTGTGTGTGTGTGTGTGTGTGTGTGTGTGTGTGTGTGTGTGTGTGTGTGTGTGTGTGTGTGTGTGTGTGTGTGTGTGTGTGTGTGTGTGTGTGTGTGTGTGTGTGTGTGTGTGTGTGTGTGTGTGTGTGTGTGTGTGTGTGTGTGTGTGTGTGTGTGTGTGTGTGTGTGTGTGTGTGTGTGTGTGTGTGTGTGTGTGTGTGTGTGTGTGTGTGTGTGTGTGTGTGTGTGTGTGTGTGTGTGTGTGTGTGTGTGTGTGTGTGTGTGTGTGTGTGTGTGTGTGTGTGTGTGTGTGTGTGTGTGTGTGTGTGTGTGTGTGTGTGTGTGTGTGTGTGTGTGTGTGTGTGTGTGTGTGTGTGTGTGTGTGTGTGTGTGTGTGTGTGTGTGTGTGTGTGTGTGTGTGTGTGTGTGTGTGTGTGTGTGTGTGTGTGTGTGTGTGTGTGTGTGTGTGTGTGTGTGTGTGTGTGTGTGTGTGTGTGTGTGAGAGAGAGAGAGAGAGAGAGAGAGAGAGAGAGAGAGAGAGAGAGAGAGAGACTATAATAGGGTAGGCAGGGTACGCAGGCAGCCCTACAGCGATGAGGTCCCTTGCCGTCATCAAATATCCTACATCAATACCTACGGCGCTGGGGATGGGAAAGGAAAAAGGCGGAGGGAAGGAGGAAAGAGGGGGAGGAGAGAGGAAAGGAGGGGAGGTGGAGAGACGAAAGAAGAGGGGAGGGTGGAGAGTGTAAAGAGGAGGGGAGGGTGGAGAAAAGACAGAGTATTGAGGGAAAGAGAAAGAGAAGCAAATCGAAAGGAAGGATGGAGAAATGAGAAAGAAGAGGAAAAGAGAGACGTAAATCAGAAGGAGGGAGAAAACAGAAAGTAGAGGGGGAGAGGGAGAGGAAGGAAGGCTGGAGAGAAAAGTAGATGGAGGAAAGAAGGGAGGGGAAAGAGAAAGATGGCAGTAAGAGAGGAGACAAAACTTGGAAGGAGGAAAGCGTGGGAGGAAGAGGGTAAAGCTGAGGGAGGTGAGGAGAAGAGACAGAGGAAGACAGACTGAGAGGAGGAGAGACTAACTACAAATCGGAAAGGAGGAAGGGAGAAATAGGGTAATGGGAAAAAAGAAATGGAAGGGAGTAGAGAAAGAGTGGCAGAAATCGGGATGGTGGCCCAGAGGGAACGGGAAAGATAAGAATGGAAGGGAGGAAGGGAAACAGAAAAAGAAGGCTGGCAGAGAGAGAGAGAGAGAGAGAGAATGTAAATGGAGGACATAAAAGGGTCGGAAGGTAAATGCATCACAAGCACATAACGACCACTGAGACAGGGGGTGGGAAAATATGGGAAAGGAGAGAGAAGGGGGAGAGAAAAAGCAAGAGGAAATGAAGGAGGAGAGAATGACGTCAGAGGAAGGGAAAGGTAGAAGGGAAGGGAACGGAGCGATGGACAGGTGAAAGGATGGGGTAAGAGAAAGGGAGAGGTGGAAGGGAAAGGAAGGAAGAGATGGGAGGGAGAGGGAAGGAGAGGTGGAAGAGGTGGGAAGGAAGGGATGAAGGGAAGAGGAAGGGTGAGGTGGAAGGGAAAGTAAGGCTGAATGAGGGAAATATGAGACGGAGGAGAGGGAGAGATGGAATGAAGGGCAAGGATGAGGTAGAAGGAGACGTATAGGAGTGGTGGAAATGAAGGTAAGGGAGAGATGGAAGGGAGGGGTAGGGAGAGGTGAAGGAAGGAAGATCGAGACGGATATGAGATGAAGGGAAATGTTCCAAAGACGAGAGGAATGGGCAGAGGAGGCAAGAAAGGTGATGACAGGAAGGGGAAGAAAATGAAGTAAGGATGGCGGAAACGACATAACGGGACGAGAAAAATGATAGGAAAGGAAAAGGAGAGGGGAAGATACAATGAAAACACATAATAAAGCGAGAAGGTCACCAGGAGGGGGGGAAAAAAAAACACAATAGTTAATGGCGAGGCTTGGGTTCAAATCACGGTGAGGTACGACTATGGTCATAATCAGTTACCATCCTTAGTCAATACCTTTAATAAGACGTTTTTTTTTTTTTCCTCCAAATTATTTCATTAATTTTATGAGACCTCTAGTAATGAATGGATTAATGTACATCGTTTCCAACCCCTACACTACGAGGCACCCACTAAAATTATCTATCTATCTATCTATTTATTGGCGGAAGCAAAAGTAACATACGGTAACAATGACGCCATCGTAAAGACTGGGTTAATGGAGACTCCTTCTAACCCCCCCCCTTCCCTGATGCAAGAGGTCCAGACTGAGCTGAATAAAATCGTCCGGCGGTAAATAGTATAAGAATAGACGCCACCATATTGATGTGACTGAACTGGTTTTAGCAAAGATTAATTTTAATGCTGACTTTCTCATGGTGCCCGTATTAATGGAAACTCCACTGAATGCCTTCCACTGATAGCTCTTTCCAACAGACACTTTTCAATGCACACTTTGCAATGGGCATTGGTTTCGAAAATGACTTCAGACTGGTGACTGTTTCTAATGGTGATCTAACGATTTCTTCTTAATGGTGACTTTCTGGTGGTCAATAAATCATGGGCAATGGTTCTAACGAATAAATTCTAATGGTTACTATGCATAATGGTAAAAATGAATTGTGACTGATTGTAATGGGCACTCTCCCTAATCAAATACTATTAGTTTTGAAAAAAATATGTAGATTTTTTAAATAATAATCCAGACACTCGCTGCAGGCATGATCCAAATCCCATCAGCTTAACTGTGGCCTGCTCCAGGTTTATCGTTTATTCCAAAAATAAATCTTGCATTCTCTCACACGCTGCAAGATGGAAATGTCACAGGGGTATAATTCAAATGCTGGGCTCTGGCTTGGGTGTTGGGAGGAAGAAAATTCTCTCTCTCTCTCTCTCTCCCTCTCTCCCTCTCTCATCTCCTTTACAGTGAAATATCTGACATGTTATCAAGTGCTCCAGCCGCGAGAAGAAAAAATCCTCTTATATTTCCCTGGTAACTTATATACAATCCTGACCTTCTGAAACGGATGACCTCCCTCTGATATATTTTTGCTATTGCCAGTCGAGTTAATCTGGCGAAGAAGAGTGCTCATGCTTTCTGAAAATATCCTAATCAAAGGAAATCGTCTCAATGAAGGAAAAGTTAAAAGAACTATTATAATGAGTGACTTAATTTTTAGACGTTAAGTTTGATTCTCTCTCTCTCTTTCTCTCTTCCCTTCCCCATTAACTACTGAAAAAAAAAATAATAAATCACCTGGCAGCAGTTACAGAGAGAGAGAGAGAGAGAGAGAGAGAGAGAGCAATGCTGGTGTTAAGTAGGTGGAGACAGCATGCAAAACTTAAACCAACACACACACACACACACACACACACACACACACACACACACACACACGAAGATAAAATATGTGTAAACTGTGTCTCCATCCTAGGCGACATATGACCCCGCAGGCCACTCCCTCCTCCCTCCCTCCCTCTACCTCTCCTTCTCCCTTCCCTCTCCTGCTCCCTCTCCCTCTCCTCCTCTCTCTTTCTCCCTTCTCTTTCCTTCCTTTTCCTCTCTTAGCTCTACCCTATCTTCTGCCTTCTCCCTACCTCCCTCTCCCCTCTTGTTTCTACCTTAGTCTTCCATCTTCTCTTCCCTCCTTCCTCCCTCTCTACTTTTCCTCCTCCTTCCTTTTTCCCCCAACTATATTCTTCTTCCCTTGGCTTTAGTTTCCTTACTTGTCCTCTCCCTCAACTCTTCACTCCTCTCCTTCTGCCTTCTTCCTCTCTCTGTCCTCTTTCTCCTCGCTTTACTCTAGTCCCCTCTTTTGCCCTCATCCTCTGCCCTTCACTCTTAAACTCTCCCTCCTCCTACAACCTTTCTCTATCTTCTATCCCCTCTCCCCTATTTCTTTATCCTCCCCCGCACCGTATTTTTCGTTGTTTCTCTCTCTTCTCTATCATTGGTCATTCCTCTCTCTCCCCCTCCTCTTTCCCTCCTCCATCCTTTGTCATTCCTCTCTCTCTCTTTCTCCACTTTCCCTCTGCTCTCTTTCTCTCCTCCCTCTCTTTCCCCCGCTCCCCCTCTCCTCCAGTGCTGGCGGTGTCCACAACAAGCCACAATATACCAGGGGACAGCACTGGACATCCCCCCCTCCCTCACTCTGACCCGCCCAGCCCCGCCCCGCCCCTGTATATATTGAGCATCATTTTCTGGCGGCGGAATTTCAATGATGTGAGTGCGTGGCCAAAAACATGAGGTCTGGTGTGTGGAGTCTGGTCTCTCGCTCCACCTCGCTCCTCGCCAGCTCTTTCTGCCCTGCTACATGTCTCCCAGTACTCAATATTCAAGTGTTTACCTCTTAATGCTCTTATACTTTACCAAATGTTTATTCCGTGTGTATTAATTCGCTTACTGGCGTTTATCCCTCTAGTTCAAAAGGGTCTCTCCTGAGTTGATATGTATCTTCTAGTTTAAGCCACAAAAATATGTATATAAATTAACACATAAAAAATAAACAGAGGTCGTACCCGTGAAAAGGAACTAAACCTTCATTCCGAAGACTATTTTTTTTTTTTATCATGTTCTGGCCATTGCCATATGACTGTATTCTGCTTCAGGGACCTTAGCAACTGAAACAATTTAATTTAGGAAATTTGAATGCTAAGTGAGTGAATATATGGTACACCGGACAGCGATCTCTGGTGACAGCTTCTCTGGCTTTTGTGTTTTCATGTTCCTGTTTCTGAATCCTGTTTACTCCATTCATAATAGCGGGATGATGGTGATGAACTCCGCGGCTGTGAACAAATGAACTGCAGCGCAATGGCCGGCCTGCACATGCCTGACGGTTGGGCAGGTATACTATAAGCTACACACTGACACCATATTCTGTGAGTCCTGAAGAGCAACGGAATCCCTTGGGGCGAGACTCTATAAACGCCACTTTCTGTAACTGGAGAAGTGGTCCGTCCCCACCCAGCGTTACGCGCATGGGTACTGGTGTGAGAGGCTTTGGAACTGCTGGACAAGAAGTACATACTTTACGGATAATGTGTTTTCCAGGAGCAGCAATGAAAGTGTGTTGTGAAGGGATTACAGAAAGCCATAACTATCATCTCCAGTTCGAGAATTCTGGTCTAAACTTACCAAAAGAGAAGAGATTGTGTAAGACGTCCTCTCGCTGCTGGGTTAATTATCCATATCTGTTAACCACTAACCAGTCATATCCAAATCACCTCCAGCCACACACTCCACTGTAGCATCTGCGGCAACAACGCGGTCGTTCTAGGCTGCCAAAGATCATTAATCCCCTTCAGCTAAGTTGATAGCCAAGTGTAGTCAGATAACCAGATTGCTGGGATGACCTGACTAGTAACCAAGGACACTCACTCCTACCTCACAACCAAGGGTCATCGAATCAAGAAACTACAATTTAATATTCAAGCTGTAAAAGTGACCCATTTTTGTCAAGTGAAAATAACCCGACTGTAGTTTATACTGCCCTGCCAACCTGCCCACCGCGACAGTAATATTTCATCGCCTTCCTGAGCTTCTCCAACGCTCACGAGTTTCATATTTGAGGTGTTTTAACATGGCGGGTCCCTCAGTGCAGGTGTGGGACGCGGGTGTTGGCACTGTCACGTAATTTCTCGCGGATTGCGGTGGTTTTCTGGCTCGTTCAATCAGGGTTTATGGATTGGACTTGTGAATTAAAAGTGAGTGCACAGGAGGAGGGTCGGGGTGAGGTGTGGGGAGGGGTGAGGAGAGGGGGATGAGGGATTAAGAGAGAAGGAAGGGGAGTGTGGTGGAGAAAAAGGACTGGGAAGAGGGTGAGAGGGGTGAAGAAGAGAATGAGCGGAGCATGAGGGATGGGAGAGAGGGGACGGGAGGGGAGGGTATTTTGAAGGATGGGGAGACAAGTGAGGGAAGAGCGTGAGGGAAGGGTAGTGAGACGGGAGGGGTGTGTGAGGAATGGTTGAGCGATTAGGGTAAGAGGGGTGAAGGAGTGTGTGAAGGAAGGGGGAGAGAGGTGAGTGTCAGCGAAGGGGAGCGTGAGAGAATAAGGAAAACAAGAGAGAGGAAGGGAACGTAAGGAATGGGGGAGACGGGTAGGGGGAGGAGTTAATTAGATATTTTGAAGGAACTACTGATGAAGTGAGAGGAATTATTAAAAAAAAGAAAAAAAGATGCGAAATAATACGAAGAAACTGTAACAAACACAAAATGGAAAAAAAGAATAATCAAAGTGGAGAATATGAGATGAAAGAATGGCAAGAAAACGGGAAGGCGTATGAGGATGGAATTATGAAAAATGAAAAAAAAGGAAAAACTACAAAAACTGAAGAAGAAGTGATAGGAAATACCGACGAGAAAAAAGTAAAAAAAAAAAAAAAGTGATAAGGGGAAAGAATTAAAAAAAAAAAGGTGGATGAAAAAGGTGGTCAAAAAAATTATTTAAAGAAGAAAAAATTGAGGATAAAAAAAAAAAATGAACATACTATAGATGAAGAGAAAATGAGGAGCAAAATAAACACTGATAAAAAAAAATGGAAGGAAAGAATAAATGAGGACAAAGAACGCAGGAACAGCAGCGTGGCGGGGAGAAAGGGGTAAACCTTGTAGTCATTAACCTAGCTCTCACTACCTCACCCAACTTTCCTCTCTCCTCACCTTCCCACTCCCTCACTTCCCCACGCCCTCATCTTCCCACCTCACATCGCCACCCCCTCACCATCTAACTCCCTCATCTCCCCACTCCTCACCACCACACTCTTACCTCCCCACTCCCTCACTACAAAACTCATACCTCCCCTCTCCCTCACCACTCCTCTCATACCTCCCCACTCCCTCTCATCACAACTCCATCGCCATCCCTGTCTCAACATCCCACTCCTTAACCTCCCCACGCCCTCACTCTCCACTTCCTCACTCCCCACTCCCTCACCTCGTCAGCGCGTCGCCTCACACTCACTTTCACACCCATTACCCAATCAGGCCTCACACTCTCTTAGCCTTCCCTCATAAATCAGAAGCTCAGTTAAATCTCTTACACACACACACACACACACACACACACACACACACAAACATTTTATACATACATACATATATACCCAGTATTTATATATATATATATATATATATATATATATATATATATATACACCCTATAAATATAACATCATTCAATGTACTGTAATCTTCAAGTGACTCTACACTGAATAACAAGCCCAATTTATTTCCAGTAATCCAGGTAACAATTTACTACATTCGGTGATGGCCATATAACCAAACGTACGTCTTGTGGTCAAAAGTGTTAAGGCGCTCCAACGGATGGGACCCGTGAGGGTTTTCATCCGAGGGCTGACTGGGGTATATTTCTCATATAGCTAATGCCACTCAGTGATGAGCGAGGTTCGTCGTCCCGTCTTAAATGCCATTTGTACTCCACAACCTGTTCTTTCCACGTACAGTAGTTCTCAACTGCCTTCTCTTTTCAGCTACCCCACTTTCACATGCCGAAAGTCAATCTCCCAATCATTTATTCAGATCATACTAGAGAATTACTCTTTATATGTGCAACTAAATCCACGACCACTTCGCTTTCGTCTTGTGTTAGTTCATTCGTCCAACTAACAGGTTGTACAAAAGCCTCTGTGCAGTAGGAGGTGTGTGTGTGTGTGTGTGTGTGTGTGTGTGTGTGTGTGTGTGTGTGTGTGTGTGTGTGTGTGTGTGTGTGTGTGTGTGTGTGTGTGTGTGTGTGTGTGTGTGTGTGTGTGTGTGTGTGTGTGTGTGTGTGTGTGTGTGTGTGTGTGTGTGTGTGTGTGTGTGTGTGTGTGTGTGTGTGTGTGTGTGTGGTGACTAAGGGGTGTAGCAGTATGAGGTGTGGTAGTGTCGTGTGTGGTGGTGTGATAGTGTAAAGTGTGGCAGTGTGAAGTGACTGAGGCGAGGCAGTATGAAGTATCGGCGTATGAGGCACCCTACCTAACAATACAAACACTAAAAACTAAGTGAAAGTTAAGGAAATCCGTAATATACAAGGTAAGATCACATGCTTTATTTATCTAACACCTTAACTACGTATCTAATTTATCTATCTAATTCCTCTACCTCTCTCGCTCAGTATCTTTCTATCTATCCATCTAGAACTGAGGCGAAATCCCAGAGTTCATCCAAAGCGTCTGTTCTTTCCCTCTCCCTAAAGTGTCCATGCTTGTACTCCTTTCCCCTTACTCAATTTTTCACACTTCATCCCCTCCCCGCCCTTCCCTTCCTCCCCTATCCTCTCCTCTCCTCTCCTCTCTCCTCTTCTCTTCACTTTCACTTCAACTTCTCCGTTTCTCCTTCCCTTCTCTTTTCATGCTGTTTTCTCCCTCTCCTTCCCTCCTCTCCTCTCCTTCCTTCTCCTCTTCAGTGTCTTTCCTTCCCTTTTGCTCCTCACCCTCTCTTTCCTTTCTCTCTCCTACCGTTCATCTTCCATTCTCTTTTCAACTCTTTCCTTCTTTCATCTCCATCCCCTTTCGTTTCCTCCCCTTCCCTTCCCTTTCCTCTCCTCCTTTCCCCTCCTCATTTCCTTCCTTTCACTTTTCCTTCCATACCTTTAATTCCCTTGTCTTCCCCTCCCCCTACAACCTCTCCATTCTAATTTTCCATCTTTCCTTTCCAGTCTCTTTTCCTTCTTCACTTCCTTCCTCTCTTCTCTCGCTCTCCCTCTCTTCTCTTGCCTTCCTACCTCTCCCTTTCCCTTCGTTCCCTTCCTTTCCTCTCTCATCCTCTCGTCCTTTCTCTCCTCCCCTCCTTTCTCCTCTCCCCTCCTCTCTTCTCCTCTCCTCCCCTCCCTTCTCATCTCCTCTATTTCATTTCTCTTCTCTCCCCTCCATCCCTTCCTGATAGCTTTAAATCTTCTTTCCTCTCCCTCCTTCCTTTCCTCCTCAGAATCTTTCTCTGTATCCCTCCCCCTCCGCTTCCTCAGAAAAGAGCTTCCTCTCTCTCTCTCTCTCTCTCTCTCTCTCTCTCTCTCTCTCTCTCTCTCGATCCAGTAAGAGGAAGACCCCGAAAGGAAGAGAAGTCTGCAACGAGAGGATAAGTAATTGAAAGGAGGAGAGGCGGGAGGAAGGGAGGAGAAGGGAGGGAAAGGAGGGAAGGGAGGGAAAGGAGGGAAGGGAGGGGAGGGACTGGGGAGGGAGAAGGAGAGGGGAAGAGGAGGAAAGTAGAGATGGGAGAGACAGGAGAGGGAGAGGGGAAAGAGACGGAGATTGGATGAAGACGGAAAAGTGATGGAAGTCAAGGGAAGGACGGAAGAAGAGAGGAGAGGGTGATGGAAAGGGAAACGAGGAGAAGGGAAGGCAGAAGGGGAGAGAGAGGAGGGGGAGAGGGGAACGAGAAGGAAAAGGGAGGAAGGTAAAGAGAAGAAGGAGTACATAGGATAGCAAACAGCAACAAACCTAGTGGTCCTTTCGGGGTTCTGTTATATGGACTCTAGAAGACGATAACAATGATATATAATTCTACGAGATGACGACACGGACAGCAAAGCAAGAAGGCTCCCCCCGCCTGCTAAACCATCCAGCCAAACTCGGCAGGAAAAAATGAAAATGACCACCACGCAGCATATAAAAACTGCAATGGAAATCTCATAATATTGAAAAGAAAAAAAAAGCTACATTCTACATCTGTAAGGGATAAGTAAAATTATCTGTTAACTACACGGTACTGTCTGAAAGAGATAAAATGTAAGTTAATCAGCATTTTGTATTATTCGGCCATGAATGCGCTTAACTCGGGATTCGAGGTCTGATAACTTATCCAAGTGACTTTTAAAAGCAATTATTGTATTACAGTATACTACATTCTTTTGCAATTTGTTCCGTATGTTGACTAAATTGTTGGAAAAAAAAAAAAGTCTTACAGGAAATGTCTGTCGACGACTTTATAATCATTACCTCTAGTGTAATTTGATGTCTGCTCTCAATTACTTATCAACTGTCATGTCTCTTAAGAAGTTTCTATACCTGAATCAGATCCCTTTGTAGTCTGCACTCTGACATGTTAGTTTTACCTCTTCTAAACGTTTCTCATATGGTTTGTTCCTTAATCTGGGTATCAATTTCGTAACTCACTGCTGCCCCTTCTCTAATTTCTCTATGTATTTCTTGTAATAAGGTGACCAAAACTGAACACGGTAATCCAGGCAGGGAATACTAAGGAAATGTACATAGTGAAAACAATAATCTCCTATTTTAATTCAAATGCTCTGCTTATAAATACAACTTATTTATTAGATTTCTTTTGTTCTGTAAACTGCCGACTTCGTTTCAAATCGTTTGTTATTATTATTCCTAGATATTTTTCTTAGTTCATGTTTTTGAGTTGTGTATCACTAATAACGTACTTAATCTTTTTCACTTTTACTCCCAATATGAGGAGCTTTGCATCTGTCAATATCAAAATCTATCTGCAACGTCTGAACCCAGTTAAATAATTTCTGTAGATCTCTTTAAAAACACCAGTCTACTTTTGGTTATATCCACTGTTTCTTATTTTCGTATCATGAGTCTATTTTAAGATTTTACAACCCAAACCTTCATTAATATCATCAATATAATTAGAAACAGTATGAGACCCAGAACTGAACCTTGTGGTATAACTGGCTAACATTCGTCCAGTCTAATTCCTTCCCATTACTTACAACACTTCATGTTCTGTCAAGCAATTGTCAGTCCATCTATGTACACTGACTCTGATACCATATTTCAAAAGTGCCAAATGGTTTCTAGAAATTGAGATACATTACATCAGCCGATTTAGTTTCATCACACATATCAATGACATCACTAAAGAAGTCGAGGAAATTACTAAGATATACCAGACTATTCCAGAATCTGTGCTGAGTAATTTGTGAGATTATTTTTTTCTAACTGCTTAATTATTTCATCTCTAATTATGGTTTACAACAACGTGCATACTACTGATGTTAAGCAAAATGGACAATAATTTCCGGGTTGTAATTTACTGCCTCTTTTAAATACTGGAATTACATTAGCAGGTTTCCAGTCTTCTGCTACACTGGCAATTCTCAGTGACATATTAAATATTTGAACTGATGGCTTCGATATATCATTATTCACTTGCTTTACGATTCTTGGAGATATCCTATTAGGAGGTTGGGAGGGGAGACAAAGAGGGGAATGACGAGGAGGGGAGGAGGAAGGGGAGAGAGCGTGGGGGCGATAAGAGAGAGAGAGAAAAAAAATGAGAAGATGGAGAATTAAAGAATGATGGGTGTAGGACGATATACGGCACAGCAGGGAATTCATGGGAAAATATGAAATTTTATGGCGAAAAAAGGCAAAATGAAAATGGAAAGGAGGGCAGAGACGAAGTATATAAAAGGGGAATATGAACAACAGTGGAAGAGAAAAATATTAAGATAAATATACCTCCCTCTCTCTCTCGTATGCATTCTTTTATTTATTTTTTCCATTCATCTTACAATTTCCTGTTTCTTTCTCCTGTTCTCCCACTTCTCTCTCTCTCTCTCTCTCTCTCTCTCTCTCTCTTTTAACAGTAAAGAAAAATGCAAAGACAAGAAGATGGGAACGAAGAGGAGGAGCAGGAAGAAGGCAGTGAAGAGGAGTTGGAAGAAGTAAGGTGAGGTGACATGTGATGGAGGGGAAGGAAAAGGAGGGGAGAGGAGGAGTGGGGAGAGGAAGAGAGAGGAAGAGAAGGGAAGTACAAGGAAGAGAAGGGGAAGGGAGCTACAGGGAAGAGGAGGAGATGGGAAAACAGAGGAAGAAAAGTGAGGGAGGGGAAGGGAAGTGAGGGGAGGGGAAGAGAGGAAGCGGATGGAAAGTGAGGGGAGGTAAGGGGAAGAAAAGTGAGGGCAGGGAAAGATGGAAAGAGAAGTGCGGGCCAGGGAGGGAAATTAAGGAGAGGTAAGGGGAAGTGATGTGTTGTGAAAGAGAGGAAAGGAAGGAAGGGGAAGTGAGGGAAGAAGTTGGAAGGCCAGGGGAAGTAAGAAGAGAAGTTAGCAGGGGAGGGGAGGGGAGGGGAAAGGAACAGGACGAGAGAGGAGG
Source organism: Coenobita brevimanus (assembly GCF_032717465.1). NCBI lineage: Eukaryota > Metazoa > Arthropoda > Malacostraca > Decapoda > Coenobitidae > Coenobita > Coenobita brevimanus. Next base: position 5,086,219 of record NC_137028.1, on the reverse strand, counting down.
AGGAGGAGGAGGAGGAGGAGGAGGAGGAGGAGGACAGGGGAGGGGAATGGGACGGGAGCAGAAAAGGATGATAAGTGAGGGGATGGGCGGCGAGGGGAGAGTGCTGTGGTCCCCTCACTGGCGGGATAACTGGGTGTGGTGGGATGGCCAAGTTGTGTTCAGACGCGGCCATTTCCCCTCATCCTCTTCCTTCCTCTCTCTCTCTCTCTCTCTCTCTCTCTTTCTTTGGGAGCGACTGCGAGAGGGTGGGGGAGAGTGGAGGTGGGTAAGGGATGGTGAGGAAAGGCAGAATATAATAGGAGAGCAGAGAGGAAGAGTAAAGGCATGCATGGAGAGAGGAGGGATGGGAGGACAGACAAAAAAAAAAAAATGTAAAAAAGTAAGCATGGAAGTGGGGAAGAAATGGGATAAGAATGGGAGAAGGAATTACATGGAAAAGCGTGGTAGGATCTGAAAGGTAAGGAGAGGAATACGCACTGGAGAATAAGCATGGAAAAGGATGGAATGGGGGATAAATAAAGGGAACTGAAGGAAGGGAGAAGAAAGAAAGAAAGAGAAGGGCAGTGGAGGGTAAGGAAGGAAGAAGAAAAAGATTGAGAGGAAAGACGAGCAAGGAAAGAGGGACGAGAATGAATGCCAGAGGGGAGAGACAGGGGATGCAGGGAGTCTTTGTGGCTCGGTCGGTCTGGCACTGTCCTCACGCTCTGGGGGTGTTCTGGAGTGGGTTCGAGTTTATGAGGTGGATGTTGGTAAGGTAACGCCTGTCCACAACGACGAAATATCTAAACCCGACACCATACTTCTGTTGTTTTACCGCCGTTGTCATGTATCTCTATTATCCTTCTCCTAGCACCAATGACGGTACTTCGTGTGTGTGTGTGTGTGTGTGTGTGTGTGTGTGTGTGTGTGTGTGTGTGTGTGTGTGTGTGTGTGTGTGTGTGTGTGTGTGTGTGTGTGTGTGTGTGTGTGTGTGTGTGTGTGTGTGTGTGTGTGTGTGTGTGTGTGTGTGTGTGTGTGTGTGTGTGTGTGTGTGTGTGTGTGTGTGTGTGTGTGTGTGTGTGTGAAGAGATAGGGAGGAGAGTCCGCGGCTTCTCAGATACCGGGGAAGGTGGGTGGGGTTGGTGTGATGGTGACAGGGGTGTGGGGTGTGTCGGAGGGTGAGGGGGATGGGGGAGAGTCTATATGATTATCCCGGCCTCCGTCTGATGCAGGCGAGGTGTTTTATAGCGCCCAGCTCACCTCATAAACCCCCCACCCCCTCACCCTCCACTCCCCCATCCCCCACCCCTCACCTCTCACACATAAAACAGGGGACGGGAAGCGAGTGGTGACGGATTGAGTTGTTAGGGAGTCAGGGAGTGAAGGAAATAGGGAAACTGAGTGAGGGGAGGTGAGGGAGTCGGAGGAGGTGAGGGAGTGGGAGAAGGTGAGGGAGTGGGAGGAGGTGAGGGACTGAGAGGGGTAAGGGGATCTGCTGGATGGGGAAGTCAGGTGACAGAGGGAGTGGCAGAGCTAAGGAGGGTGGGGAAAGTAAGGGAGAGGGAGTGAGTGTGTGAGGAAGAGGAGGGTGAGGGAGTGAAGGGGAGGGAGTGTATGACAGAGAGAGGAACAGAGATGAGGGGGGGGGGTTAGAAAAACAGGGATAGAGGGAGTGAGGAAGGGAGGGAGCCAGGAGGGAAGGAAATGAGGGGGGAAGGGGAATAAGGGAAAATGAGAGCACAAAGAAGTCAAAGCAAAGAATAAGTGCAAAGAAAATCATACAGCAGGAGATTTGTTGGTCCTTTCATGTATGTTTTTTATGAAGTAGGATATAACTATATTAACTACTCTACAGGGATAGCAAAGAAGGTCTGAGGGGTAAAAATAAGGAGGAATCAAGTGTAAGGAGAAACGAGGAGGTGGTGAGTAAGCGGAGAAATGAGGGGGAGAGGAGTAAGGGGGGGGGGGAAACGGGGAGAGATGTGGGAGGGGAGACTTGAGGAAAAACCTGTGGAGCGAGGATGAGCCGGAGAATGTCAAGAATGTGGATGTGTAAGGAAGGAGGGGGGCTGCTTCCCTCCCTCCTTAACTTTTGGTCTTTCTCCCTCACTTAGCGTCTCTCCTAATACCGCCTACACTATAACAAATATTGACTTCTTCACAACGATGACGCTTCTTTTTCTTTTTTAAGTCTTGCTACTGCCAATCGAGTTTTATCTGCTCTTCACGAGGCTTTTTACCCCCCCTCACACATACATCCTTATCTTTGACTGATAGAATAGTTACGTTAGTTATAATCCATCCTGTAACAAACAGCCTAGACAGGACCAATAGGTGTATTACTGTTGGCCTTCCTTTATACTCCTATAGCCCAAAATTGTCATTTTTTTCCATTTTGAATACTTAGTGGTGACGTGATAAACACCAGAATATGACGCTTGCCACGAAGAAGTGCTACGGAAAGAATAGAGTACTCCATCACTGTGTTTTTATGCCACTGGACTACGTGAAATATGCTACAAAAAGAAGAAACTCTGGACAAAGTTTCGGACAAAGTTAAGACAAAAAGAATGTAACGCCAACCGTCCAACATTCACCTTCTCCAACAAACACCAACACCAACCCTACAGTCACTATCACTCAAACAATCACACTCCCCCACCCTCATCAATACCACCACCATTTCACCACCATCACTACCATCACCTGAACCATAAATACCCACCACTCCAGCACCATAACTGCCCTGTCCGCCATAACGCTAATAGCCTGGAAGTATCATAAACCCACCAATATAAGTAGTATGGCGGGTTTATTTCCCCTGCAACAGCTGTGGTTATGGCAGGGATAGGGGGCCGGAGTTTTGATGGGAGTTTTAGCCAAGTGTCTTTATGGTACAGCATCTTAGGAGGATTTGTGTTCATCTAAGTTCTCTACTTCTCTGCGGATTTGTTCACTGAAGTCCTGTATTTCTCAACATCTTGGGAGGATTTATATTAAGTTCCCTAATTCTCAGCATCTCAGGAGGATTTACTCGTATATTCAGTGGTTTTCTATTTCTCAGCATCTTAGAGGGATTTACGTTCACTGAAATACTCCACTTCTTAGTTCAAATGCTGAAATTTACTAATATGTTTACACTTCACTCAAACTCAGACCAGACAACTATAGGTCGCATTCTAAGTGGCCTAAGATTTTTCCTGCAACTTCCTTATCGCTCCCTAGCACCTCTTCATGAGCGATTTGTTTTTGGATATGGATGGTAAATATCCTTTTGTACATTATTTATGCAGTGTGTGGCCATGTTGGGTGGATTAATATACCACGGAAAAGGGTAATATGGTGTAATAAGCAAAATAAGTCGCTTAGGAAATGATCTTAGGGAGCTTCTTTAACCGATGAGAATACGGACCCACCTCACACTCGACACACACCGACCTCTCACTCTCAACCTCATCCTCCAGCACCGTATGAAAGGGGGTGGGGGGGCGAGAGGGAGAGGGGCGGAACCTGTCTTTTGAATCCGCATATCTTAATGTGTATCAACTTAAACACTGCGTCTCTCCTTGTATCGCTTTACATGAGAATCACCGGCGTGGTCTCTTATCTGTCCATCTATAATAACCCCGCATAAAACGCCACCTTAGGCTTATAGATGAGAGGCCAAGGCGGAACAACTCAGGGGCAAAAAACCACAAGGGGAACCAACCACCTGCCTTCACCTGTCCCTCCTGTTCTACCTTAATCCTTTTACGCTATGAAGTTCCAGCGTTTCTTCTTCTAGCTCTACTGAATTAACTTTCTTTATCTCTCTTGGTTCCTTCATCTTTTCGTTACTTTTTCGCCCCCTTCTTTACATGCAAGTCTTCCTCTTCCGCCCCATTAAGTCATTCCCTCTCCACCTCTTTTCCTTCTCCCTGCAGAATCATTCCCTCCCCAACTCCCTTCTCCCTGTTTAATCATTCCTCCCTAACTCTCTTCTTTCTTCCTAATGAATCATTCCCTCCCCAACTCTCTTCCCTCTCCATATTAGATCATTCCCTACCCAATTCTTCTTTCTCCCTACTGAAACATTCCCTCCCCAACTCCCTTCTCCCTACTGAATCATTCCCTCCCCAACTCCCTTCTCTCTACTGCATCATTCCCTCCCCAACTCCCTTCTCCCTATTACATCATTCTCTCCCTAAATCCCTTCTCCCTACTGAATCATTCCCTCTCGAATTCTCACCTCTAAATCTCCTACATACACACAAAATAACATGGTGTTTACTGTGTAGATGGAACAGTTTCCGAACGACAAGGATCTTCTTCAGGTGTAAACAGAAGCAGAAACTCCGGGAATATAAAGTGATGTGAGAGGAAGGAAGAGAGGGGGAATGGTATCTCCCCCCCCCCTCTTTCCACACTCCCACTCACGACGCGAGACACACAGACATAGCCAACGCAAATTTTGTCACTATAGCTGATCAAGGTACTGGGTGGATCGAAACTACGGCATCCAAGTAATATCCGCCATTTAAATACAGGGACACAACTCACCCACTTGAATAACTAGGACACTGGGATACGAAACTTTTTGAAGTTCTCCCCCTCCTCATTCAATCCCTTCCTCCTGACTGGTTCAGCTCAATCATTTCTTTTATATGCTCCTCATGTTTCTTTCCTTCCCTCTCATCCTTTCTTTCAAACACCTGTCATATCTCTCCTTTCCTCTCTCCATCTCTCTCTCCCCTTTCCTCCCTCCCTCTTTCTTTCCCTCTCCCTTTCCCTTCCTCCCACTCCGATTCCATCTCCCCTTCCCTTCCTCCCTCTCTCTCCTTCTTTCCTCTCTTTCCCTACATCATTAGTCCCATAGAGGATCCTACCTCTATGATTAGTCCCCTGTCTGCTTGCCTCTCACCCCTCCTTCTCGCTGTCCCATCACTTCCCTTCCCCCCTTCCTCTCTCTCTCCTTTTCCTCTCCCTCCCCCTCTCCTCACTTACATCATTAATACCCTCCCTGTCTGACACTCACCCTTCCCTCTCTCTTCTCTCTCCCTTTCTCTTCCTCTCTACCCCTTCCCTCCCTTCCCCTCCGTCTTCCTTCTCCCCCCATTCGACCTCTCCATCATTAGTGGCCTCTCTCTCTCTCTCTCTCTCTCTCTCTCTCTCTCTCTCTCTCTCTCTCTCTCTCTCCTTCATTAGTGCCCTGCCTGCCTGCCTCTCGCCATACTCCGGGGCAGGTGTCGCCGGCCCGGTGCTGCCTACCTACACAACATTCTGCTGCCTTTAGTATTAGGGAATTTGAGGCACAAGTTTTACCGATATCGGATGAGACGCCAATGGTGCAAGTTTGCCCGATATTGGACGTTGTGCCAATCTTGCAAGTTTCCACGCAGCCAGGGTGGGAGGTAAGGAGGTAGGGTAGAAGGATGGAGGAAAGGGGTGAGTGATAGAGAGGGGGGTCGGAAAAGGTGGGGAGATTAATGTAAGAGTGAGACAGGGAGAGGTAAGGAAGCAGAAAAGGATGGAGGAGCGCGGTGAGTGATAGAGAGGAGGTTTGAAGAGGTGGGGAGGTTAATGTAGGTGTTGATGATCAATTTGGAAGAGAGTAAGATTGGGGAAGGTAAGGAGATCAAGTAGGAAGCAAGAACGAGAGAAGAAAAGGAAGAGGTAAGCAGATAGAGAAGAAGGATGGAGAAAAGGGTGAGTGATAAAGAGAGGGAGGAAAAGATGGAGACAGAAATACAGGAGTCTGAGACCAGCCAGGACGAGAGAGAGGGGGAAGTAATTTGGCAGGGTAGAAGGATTGAGGTAAGGGTTAGTGATAAAGTGGGGAAGGAAGAGGTGGGGAGGGTAATGTAGGAGTTTGATGTCAGGTGGGAGGGAAGAGGAGAGGTAAGGAGGTAGAAAAGGATGAAGGAAAAGTGTGAGTGATGAAGAGGGGAAGGAAAAGGTCGAGAGGTTACTACAGGAGAGTTTGGGATCAGGTAGAACGAGAGGTAGGGAAGTAGGAAAGAGGGATGGAGGAAAGAGTGAGTGATAAAGAGGAGGAAAAGGTGAAGAGGCTAATATAGGAGAGAATGAGACCAGGGAGGAAGGATGGAGGAAAGGGGTGAGCAATGAGGTGAGGGAGGAGAGGGGAAGGAAAAGGAAAGGCCATGAAAGGAAAGTTTGAGATGAGGTAATAAGAAAGAGAGGGGGACGTTATGGAGGCAGGGAAATATGATGAGAGAAGGGGGTGAGTGATGAAGTGAGGGAGGAGGAGGAAAAGAAGGAAGGGGTTAATAGATGGAGGTATCAGAGAAGCCAGGAAGGGAGAATAAGAAGGGGAGGAGGAAATGGACGAGTGATTAAGAGGATGAGATTAAAGAGAGAGATATAGAGGAAGATAATGAGGTGGGGAAAAATGACAGAGAAAAGGGGTGAGTGACAGACAGAGGCTAACAGAGGAGAGTTTCTGAGAGGTCATGTAGAAACTGAGGTGGGGGAAAGTAAAGATGTAGGGAAGAAGGATGGAAAAAGGAAACGAGTGAGTGATAGAGAGGGTGTGGCAAAGAAGGGAGGGCTGGAAAAGGAGAGGCTGAGTTTGGGTAGGAATGGAGAGTGGAGGAGGGAGGGATGGGCTGAATTACAGAGACAGGAAGAAAGGAAGAGGCTGGAAGAGGAGTTTCAATGTGAGAGAGAGAGAGAGAGAGAGAGAGAGAGAGAGAGAGAGAGAGAGAGAATCAAATTAAGACGTCAGTCTGGTGTAAAAGTTCCCAGCCTGGTAACTGTCGCCGTTTCTCTCTCTCTCTCTCTCCTACCACAAGACAATTTCACTCTCCTCAGAAAAGCATCCTCGTACTGAGAAGGGGGCAAGAATAAACTACGAGATAGGTCAACGTACTGAAGGGTTTGAGATTTCAGGTGAACCGGAAGTAGGATGTTCAACCCTCCCGCTAAGTTTAGTCTATACCTGCCCAGTGACCCTGACCTCTGACCTCTGACCTGTACTGTTCTCAGATTCAAACCACTTGGTCCTTAGGGGAGGGTTGACCTTTCTACCAATTCTGAACTGATCGCATTAAAAACTTTCGCCTTGCACTGTTCACACACACACACACACACACACACACACACACACACACACACACACACACACACACACACACACACACACACACACCACCGGACTGAAGGGGTTAAAAAGTGTGAAGCGCCCCTTTAATTTTTATACGCTGCTATCAGGTGTAATTTGTGGGCTTAAGAGAGGGGTCAAGGTAGTGAGGGGGTTTGACGAAAGTTGCATCTCTCTCTCTCTCTCTCTCTCTCTCTAAGCTGAAAAAGAACGTAAGGACACAGTAAAACAAAATGCAAAGAGACGGCACCTGCATAAAGTGATCAACCTCTCCAAGTTACACCTCATTTCTTGCATTTTACCCTACCACCAGACGATTTTATTCAGCTTAGCACTGCCCTTACAAACTACACACTGTTTAGAGCACCCTTCATTAACCCCTACACTACTGAGGTGACTTCCTGGGGTGAATAAAATCGTCTGGAAGCAGCAGGAGTGCAATAAAGAATGATGTCGTCGAAGTCAAGGGGTTAATGGCGAGGGAGAAAGTTCAGCCCAGGTCTTCATAAAGTTTGGGCTTTGAAGACGATGGGAGGGTGAGGGGTGGGGGGAGGAGGCGTAGGGTGGAGGGAGGAGGGGTGGGGTGGAGGGAGGAGGGGTAGGAGGAGTAGGGAGGAGGGGGAGGAAGAGGGATTAGGGTAGGATACGATGGGATGGAAAGGGAAGAGGGAAATAATGGGATAAGATGGGAACAGAAGGGAAAGTATGGGGGGGAGATGGGGAGTGGGAGGAGAGGGGGAACGGGAAGATGGGGTGAGAAACGGGAAGGGAGAAAAAAGGGAGGAAAGGAATGGGAGACGGGTATGATGGAAGGTGGCGTGGGATGGAGGGCGAGGCGAGGGATGAAGCCTGTTTTTGAGTGTCCATATAGTGTGTGTGTGTGTGTGTGTGTGTGTGTGTGTGTGTGTGTGTGTGTGTGTGTGTGTGTGTGTGTGTGTGTGTGTGTGTGTGTGTGAGAGAGAGAGAGAGAGAGAGAGAGAGAGAGAGAGAGAGAGGAGAATTGGTGCTTCATGTGTGTGTGTGTGTGTGTAATTCACCGGGTCGGTCAGGATCACTTGATGGTCGTGATCGTCAGCTTTTACCCTCCCGGAAGGGAGCTGAGAGCTCATATAGTCCGATCTAAGGGCAAGGCTGTGACCTTCACACACGCACACACCCGTCCCCTTGCTCAAGGGGGACAGTAACCACCCACTTCGTCAGTGAAACTTTTCGCAACCTGAGCGAGGCGCGAACTCCCGTCCACCAGTTGGCAAGCGAGAACTTTACCACTGCACCAGCGAGCGGTGTGTGTGTGTGTGTGTGTGTGTGTGTGTGTGTGTGTGTGTGTGTGTGTGTGTGTGTGTGTGTGTGTGTGTGTGTGTGTGTGTGTCCGTATATATGTTTGCTCTTATCGTCCGTATATACACGTACGTAAGTGTTAGTTAATCCCGCCAGAGTCGTCAAACAGAAGACCCTAATAATAATAACAATAGCCACTGACCAGAGTGTTATTTTAATGTCTCCCCTTAAGTGTCTCCCTCCCCCCCCTCTCTCTCTCTCTCTCTCTCTCTCTCTGTCTCTCTCTTTCTCTGTCTGTCTGTCTGTCTGTTTGCCTGCCTGTCTGTCTGTCTGTCTGTCTGTCTCTCTCTCTCTCTCTCTCTCTCTCTCTGCAGTCTCGTATTTTTCTTTCCTCTTCATCTTTCCCAAACTTCCTCTTGCCTTCACTTTCCCTCCTCCCTCGCCCGCTTCTCTTCTCCTCTACCCTCTCCTCTTGCTTCCCCCATCCTTCTCCCCTTCCCTCACTTCCCCCCATCCTACCCCTCCCCCTTCCCCCACTTCCCCCATTCTACCCCCTTCCCCTCCACCTCCCCTCCACCCTTACCCCCTACCCGGCTGGCTTAAAAGATAATGGTCACTTATGAAGGTGCCAAACGGTTCGCCCGTGACCAATATCACAACATGGGGAGTGGGAGGAGGGGTGGAGACTGGGACTGAGAGAGAGAGAGAGAGAGAGAGAGAGAGAGAGAGAGAATGTACATAGAAACAGGATGTGCGGCAGGTACAGGAGGATATGATGTGGACCCAATAGATGTGTAAGGAGTAAGACTGAGGAGTGATGGAGTTTAGTGGAGGCTTGGTGTGGAGTAGCTTGGGGTGGAGTGGAGCGGAAGGGAAAGGTGTGAATGAAAAGCTTATGTGAAGAAGCGATCCTGGTGGAAGTAGCATGAAGTTGGCGGTGTGGGATTCAGAAGTGAAGTCGTGTTTGTGGAGTGCATAGTGGAGTCTGAGTGTGGAGCAGAGAGGAGTGGTACAGCCTGATATAGGTATTCGTGGGGTTGCCTATTATAATCCACAACATGAAGGTACTAGACTCACTCACAGGACAGAGTGGAGATGATGAACTGGAGGAGGCTGGAGTATCTATGAGTGGATTCGTGTGGAGGGGTGTGGAGTCTAGGGGAAAGGGTTCAGAGGGGAGTGGATATGTCTGCAGGGGCGTGGAGGTTAGAAAATTGGTTCAGAATGGAGTATGATGATGTGGAGTTTTCTGGAGTGGAATTTTGGGGTGGAGTAGGATTCGTCTGCGATGGTGTGGAGACAGGAGTAGTGGACTCAGAACTGTGTAATATGAGAAACACTGGGTTTAGAATGGAAAAAAATTAGCTTGCATGGAATCTGGAGAAGTGACCTAGAATGGAGGAGAATGGAGTAGCTTGGAGTGGCAGTGGCACTGTTGAAGAGGTTTGGCAGAGAAGGGAGGAGACTGGAGTAGGGTTGGAGTGGATGTGCCCGAAGTTGAGTAGTGGCCACAAACCCACGCCTGTCAAACACATATCGTCCACACCCCACTCCAATCTGTCCCTGCTAATAGTCCCTTCAGTGCCATCGTCTCTCGTACCTTCTTTCGACAGACACCAGACGACTTTATTAACCCACTAAGCCAGGAGATTTTAAAAGATTTGGGCAGACTTTTCGAGCACTATAGGCCCTTTCAGTATAAGAGACCTCTCCTAATCTAAGTAAAATAGTCTGGTACCAGAAAAAATACACCCAAAAGGTCGTCACGGATGCAAGTGCTTAAACATAGACTTCTTTGGGAGTATAGGTTACAAAGGGACTTCTGGCTGTCCCCTCCTCTTCTTTGACGTCTGGGAGCAGAGTAAGACTACCTGTCACTAAAATGATCGGACCCACTTGTCGGGACAAGGTTTGTAAGGTCTGTGATTGTGTATTTATGTAACCCCAGTACACCATGAAATTTTGATCTGGACTCTCTCTCTCTCTCATACCTCTTTAATGCCCTCCTTCCAACCATCTTCCTCTGGCTTTCTCCCTTTTTAACTGCTCTCTTCCTCCTCCTCCCCTCCCTTCCATCCACGCCCTGTTCTTCCCCCCCCCCCATTTCCTCCTCATGCTCTCCTATTTCTTCTCCTCACCTCACTTGCTTCATTCTGTCCACCTTCCTCCAACTTTTTTTTCATTTAAGCGTCCTCTTCCTTCCACCCTTCCTTTCCACTTTTGCTCCAGATAATTTTCTCTTGCATCCTCCACTTCCTTCTACTCATCGTCGTTCTTCTCTCATCACTTCTTCCCTACATCTTCTTACCTTCATATTCCTCCTTTCCCCTACCATTCACCTCCCCCTCCATCCTCCTTTCTACTCTCGTTTTTATTTATCTTCATTCTCTTCTCTTCTCTCTCTCTCTCTCTCTCTCTCTCTCTCTCTCTCTCTCCCGGAAACTAAAGCCAGCAGCCGTCACTACTCATCGGCCACCACCCGCTTCCTGATTCCCCCTTGGCTGTCTCCTTCCGTTACCCTCCTCTGATGCCGCGGGAGGGGGGGGGTCTGGGTAGGTCTGGGAGGATTAGGGTAAGGTCTGGGTAGGTCTGGGCAGGGTGTGGGTAGGGTCTGGGTAGGTCTGGGAGGATTTGGGTAGGGTCTGGGTAGTCGATTTTTTTTTTTTTTTAACTTCCTGGTCAAAAATAGGTGAATTATGCCGCTCTATAAATACAGTATTTTTGGATGAATATAGAGCAGCCTAAATGTGACTATACAGATATCCTTATTCGAAAACAGGTTGACTCTCCTGCATCATAAATATTCTTGACTGAAAAATGGGTTGAGTATGTGGTTTTAGAAGAAATGGTTGGGCTTAGGTTTATTCCATGGCTTGTACTTCTGACTAAGGTTAATGGTCGCCTCACTGAAAAGCTAGAATTTGCCACCGACCCTGAAGCCTTCTCTGAGATGGGCCAAAGTTGTCAATTAACTTGCCATTACACTATCCCTCTTATGCTATCGTGGGTGTTCTCATATACCTTTTATCACGTTATCGTTATTGCCCATCCACTTTGCACGTCATGTTGCGCAAACTTTTCATCTCAACCTCCTACTTATTTTCTCTCACACACAAGGATGGGGTGAGACAGGACGCAGAAACAAGGGGTTCGAAAGTGCAGGAAAGGGAATACCATGGGCAGTGAAACGAGCTACACAATCTCTTACACATCAATCAAGCCCCCGGAATCCCAGCTTATTAACTAGCAAAATAAATCGTTAACGAAGTGGAGTTAGGAATAATACAGAAAAGAATGGTAATCCGTTATAAGCCAAAGTAAATCGTTGAGGAAGAGGAGCTAGGAATAATGCAGGAAAGAATGGTAATGAGTAATATGCGAAACAAATCACAGTAAGCCTTAAATAGTACAAATAAATCGCTAGGGAGGAGGAGCTAAGAACTATAAAAAAAACAACAGTAATTCGTAATAAACAAAACAAATCGTTAGGGAGGAGGAACTAAAAACAATACAAAAAAAAAATAATAATCCGGAATGGGCAAAAATAAATCGCTGGGGAAGAGGAGTTACGAATAATACACAAAACAACAATACTCCGTAATAAGCAAAAATAAATCGCAAGGGAAGAGGGGTTACCAATAGTACACAAAACACCATTAATCCGCCGTAAGCAAAAATAAATCGCCACGGGAGAGGAGCTACAACGTCTCCCAAGCTCAATATATATAATTCGCCCCCATTTCCCCCCCAGTCTGTGTTCCCGGGTCCCCTTTTAACGAGAAGCAAGTGGCGATTTCCTGGTGTGGTTGTGAGGCCGTGTGGGGGCGACAGCGGCCACTCCTACGTCTGATTGGTTGCTTTTGTCCGCTCCTTCAATGGGTAATGAACTGGGGGGAGGGGGAAGTGATGGAGGAAGGGGAAAGGAGTGGCCAGTGTGAGTGATGGAGGAAGGGGGGGAGTGGCCAGTGTGAGTGATGGAGGAAGGGGGGGAGTGGCCAGTGTGAGTGATGGAACATAAGAACATAAGAAGAGAGGATAACTGCAGTAGGCCGGTTGGCCCATGCTAGGCAGCTCCTAGAAGAGTAACTGAACTACTAGAATGAGATAAGGATAGCAAAGAAGAAGGCTCTCCCCCGCCCTCCAAACCCTCCAGCCGAAGCCGGCAGGAAAAAGTCAGAAAGAACACCACGCCGTATAGAAAAACTGGCGTGGACATTTTACAGGAAAGTGTGAAAGGAGAATAGAGACTATCATAGTGTAACCTGAAAAGAAAATTTATTTTTTAATTAGTATTGGTTATAATATTTTCTTTATTCTATATCCACCCCTTATTTGTCATATGCTTATCTAGCCTATGCTTGAAACTCTCAATGGAAGAGGCAGCAACTACTTTACTAGGTAGCTTATTCCATTCGTCTACTACTCTATTACCAAACCAATTTCTACCGATTTCCTTTCTGAAACGGAATTTTTCTAGTTTGAAACCATTATTTCTAGTTCTATCCTGTATGCTCACTTTAAGTACCTTGCTAATATCTCCCTTATTTATACCATTCATCCACTTAAAAACCTCAATTAAGTCTCCCCTTACTCTACGCCTCTCTAGCGAATGCAGACTTAGTCTTTTCAGTCTGTCTTCATATGACAGGTTCCGGACGTCATGTATCATTTTAGTCATTCTTCTCTGTACATTTTCTAACGAATTAATATCCATTCTATAGTAAGGACACCAAAATTGTACTGCGTAGTCTAAATGTGGCCTTACTAATGCTAGATAAAGTTTCAGTATTACTTTAGATGATCTATTGCTCACGCTTCTCGAAATAAATCCTAGGACCCTATTTGCTTTATTTCTCGCATTAATGCACTGTTGCCTAGGTTTAAGGTCGTTACTAATCATAACTCCTAGATCTCTCTCGCATTCCGATTTGCTAATTTCTTTGTTATCTAAGCTGTATTTAGTATCTCCAATGGTCTTGCCTACGTTAAGTACTTTACATTTTTCAACGTTAAATTCCATTTGCCAAGTTTTAGACCATTTGGACAATGTATCGAGGTCTTTTTGTAAGTAATGGCAATCGTCAGTCGAGTTAATGATACGCCCTATTTTTGTATCGTCGGCAAATTTGCTGATTCTGCTATTGACTCCTAAGTCTAGATCATTTATATATATGATAAATAATAAGGGACCGAGTACTGAACCCTGTGGTACACCGCTAGTTACTAATCCCCAGTCCGACTTATTTCCATTTATTAATACTCTCTGCTTTCGTCCTTTCAGCCAGGATTCTATCCATTTTAAGATATCGCCGTCTATACCGTGTGCTCGAACCTTTCTAACTAACCTTTCGTGTGGGACCCTATCAAAAGCTTTACTAAAGTCCAGATAAATAACATCGTAAGCTTTATCGCTATCTACTGCCTCATAGACCTCCGAGTAGAATGACAACAAGTTTGTGAGGCAGGATCGTCCTTGCCTGAATCCGTGCTGACTTTCGTTTATAAGATTAAATCTTTCTAAGTGTTCTCTAATCTTATTTGCCAAAATTGACTCTAACATTTTTCCTACTATTGACGTTAGACTTATCGGACGATAATTCGACGCAGCTGATTTATCACCCTTTTTAAAGATGGGCACTACGTTTGCGGTTTTCCACGCCTCTGGAACTTCTCCTGAACTTAAAGAGTCATTAAATAACGTTAAAAGTGGCTGACATAATTCTTCTTTGGTTTCTTTTATAATTTTTGCATATATATCGTCCGGACCTGGCGATTTTTGAGGTTTTAACTTGTTAATTTCTTTCAATACGTCCTCCTTACTAATGGTTATTTTACTAAGAATATTTTCCGTATTCTCATGGTAAATATTTGCTGCTTGAGGGACCAGGCTTAGATTTTCCTTGGTGAATACTGATATGAAATAATTATTTAGGATGGAGCACATTTCTTTATCTTCACTGGTAATGTCACCTGATTCTGTTCTGAGTGGTCCTATCCTATCTTTATTTTTCGTTCGGTACATTTGATAAAAACCCTTGGGGTTTACTTTTGATTCACTTGCAACCTTAATTTCATAACTTCTCTTTGCTTTTCTTATCTCCCTCTTTACTTCTCTATTTAAAATTGTGTACCGGTTACGTAAGTGTTCCTCTCCACGTTTTATTTTTCTATATATTCCTTTCCTTTGGCCTATGAGAGATTTTAATCTGTTGTTTAACCATCTTGGTTCTGAATTGTTAGTTCTAAACGGTTTTGAAGGAATATATCTATCTTGGCCTCCGTATATTATATTTATTAACTCGTTATACTTCTCACTGGTCGAACGTCTGTTTGGTACTGGAGCTGAGTTAATTTCCGTCACCTGGACTACATTCCTATCTACCACCTCCCCCTCACAGACACCTGACGGACGTCCCCACGTGCTTCCTGCGCCTGACCTATGACCTGGGGATCCCCACTAACCTGACATTCCCTCAAATTGCTAATCTCCCTGTGGAATACCGTTCGAAAATAAGCTCTTAAGCCATCGAAATCTCCTAGACGAAAATTAGGAACGGTGGAGGTATTTTCAGTGGAACAGACATCCCAAATAAATTTGAACTTAATTTCTTCATGATCGCTATTACCAAGTCGTCCACCAACCTCTATATCGCTAATGATATTTTCTTTATTAGCTAAAACCAAATCTAGTATATTATTACCTCTGGTGGGCTCCCTGATATACTGATAAAGGAAATTATCCTGTACTACCTCTAGAAATTCCTCTGACTCTGCATCTCCTGTCTGATTTCTCCAATCTATCCTTGGCAGATTAAGGTCCCCAACAATTATTAATAAGCTGGACTGTGATGCTTTCCTAATTTCCTCCCAGAGGTATTTACTATCAGCTCTACTTAATTTTGGAGATCTGTAAATTGCTCCTAAGACTAATTTCTCCCTATTGTTACTAATTTCAACCCAGACACTTTCTGTGTCCCTATTTACTTTAATGTCTGCTTTATTGTAACAGTTTAATGAATCCTTTACATAAATAGCTACCCCTCCCCCCTTTCTTCCCTGACGGTTTGACACAAAAATATTATAGCCTTTTATCTGATATTCTGCTAAAAATTCTCGAGTGGCCAGTGTGGGTGATGGAGGAAGGGGAAAGGAGTGGCCAGTGTGAGTGATGGAGGAAGGGGGGGAGTGGCCAGTGTGAGTGATGGAGGAAGGGAAAAGGAGTGGCCAGTGTGAGTGATGGAGGAAGGGGGGGAGTGGCCAGTGTGAGTGATGAAGGAAGGGGGGGAGTGGCCAGTGTGAGTGATGAAGGAAGGGGGGGAGTGGCCAGTGTGAGTGATGAAGGAAGGGGGGGAGTGGCCAGTGTGAGTGATGAAGGAAGGGGGGGAGTGGCCAGTGTGAGTGATGGAGGAATGGCAGGGGAGTGGCCAGTGTGAGTGGAGGAGGAATTGGAAAGGAGTGGCCAGTGTGAGCGATGGAGGAAGGGGGGAGTGGCAAGTGTGAGTGATGGAGGAAGTGGAAAGGAGTGGCCAGTGTGAGTGATGGAGGAAGGGAAAAGGAGTGGCCAGTGTGAGTGGAGGAGGAATTGGAAAGAAGTGGCCAGTGTGAGTGGAGGGAAGGGAAAGGAGTGGCCAGGGTGAGTGATGGAGGAAAGGGAAAGGAGTGGCCAGTGTGAGTGATGGAGGAATGGCAGGGGGTTGGCCAGTGTGAGTGATGGAGGAATGGCAGGGGGTTGGCCAGTGTGAGTGATGGAGGAATGGCAGGGGGTTGGCCAGTGTGAGTGATGGAGGAATGGCAGGGGGTTGGCCAGTGTGAGTAATGGAGGAATGGCAGGGGGTTGGCCAGTGTGAGTAATGGACTAAGGGGTAAGGACTGACCAACAGCGAGAGCCGACTGTGAGGGACATAATTGTTTGGGTTGTTATTTTCGGTACTACAGTATAACTTCTGGGTGATGATGATGATGATGGCAGTGGTGGTAGTGATAAGATGATGATGATGGCAGTGGTGGTAGTGATAAGATGATGATGATGATGGCAGTGGTGGTAGTGATAAGATGATGATGATGGATCTGGTGGTAGTGGTGATAACACGATGATGATGATTACATTTCATAGCTAATAACTCACATGGTAGCAAGAACAAGGCATTACTCCAGTAATGTTGCCTTTTTTGTTTTTTTTACTTCATCCATCCGAACGCCAGATAATTTCACTCTGTCTGCATCATGTGACCTACTGACTGACTGGACTAAATGAAGGAGAGGCAGACCAGCATGGAACAAGTCGGTAAGGTATATGAGGGAGGATAGTGTGTTGCGGGAGTGACAGAAATGCTTAGCCCCTTCGCTGCCACCAACACCCTTGAGTGTCATATTTCGGATAAATCCATTTCATTTTAGTTTGGAAAAAAATAGCTTGTGTATTCCAAAGTTCACTCGGGATACTTTTCTACCCTTTATCTACCGGATTTATCTCAGCTGAATTAAGTAATCTTGCGGTACCCTTAGTATATATATATATATATATATATATATATATATATATATATATATATATATATATATATATATATATATATATATATATATATATATTAGAAGAAACAGTTATTGCGGGCTCGTGGCCTTTGGTTCCTTCTTTCTCGCATTAAAAAATATATATATATATATATATATATATATATATATATATATATATATATATATATATATATATTATATATATATATATATATAAGCGTCTCTAGAAAGCTAAAAGGTTCAAAAGATTCAGCATTAAGTAGTGATCGACAGACAGATATACTGTATATATGAAAGCCATAAGATTACGACAACTTCCGTAAGCACAATCATCGTCTCTACGTCTCTCTCCATAAAGGCCAAAATCATCATCATCATTACTTTTACGTATTTCGAAGGATGCCTCTTAGTTATTTCTGGGGTAACAATTTCTTAGGGATAAAAGTATTTCATTTTCTGGTGTTGCTCATTTCATGCCTGTAATTTCTTTTCCCTGCATTTCCTGTAATTTAACTCCTCTACTAATTTATCCTCTTTACCCATTATCATTTATTTTCCACTATCCCTCTTAGCCCCCCATGTATTTCCTTCTTCATTTAAGTTTTTCCTTTATCCAGTCTTAATTATTTTTCCAGTGTTCTTGTTCTTGTAATGTCTCTTATTATTTCAACCGACCAACATAGCTTACCGTATATTTAATCTAGCTGTGTCTTAATTTCGCTTCGTTTAGGGCAGGCTTCTCGAAGTGGATGAGGCCTGATAAAGCTTCAGGGCTCTCCAAAGCTGAATAAAATCGTCTGGAGGTTATAAGATTCAACCAATAAAGAGAGATATTGGATTCAACAAGGGTAAATTTCCCTCAATATTTATCCTCTGTTCTTCTTTCATTTCCCTCCTCTATCTCTCTAATTTTAATGCCATCCTTTCACCCCCCTCTTCTGTTACCATCATTTATTTTTCTATTATCCATTTAACGATTATAATAGCCTTTATTTCAGCTCATTTATTCTCTTTTTGCCCTCTCCAATCTCTTCTCCCACTTCCATCTCCTGCAGTTCGTTCCCGCCCCTTCCCCCTTTCCCTCCTCGCATAGCTCCCCCCTCTCCACTTCCTCCAATATCTATCTTTCATGCCTATCTTTCTCCCCCATTTCCCCTCCTTCCTATCTACCCAGAAAACCTCTTACTCTTTTCCCATACCGGCCACATCTCACCAAATGCTCCATCCTCTATTCCATATCTACCATACCTTTCCCATTCCCTCTCTCTCCCCATCCTTCCATAGGACCTCTCCCTTTTTCCCCCTCCTTCCATATCAACTGATCCACTCCACCCCTTTCCTTCCCCTCCCCCTCCGCATGGTACTACTACTCCCTTCCTCCCTGCTTCTCATTCCACTTCCTCCTCCTCCTCCATCCCCGTAGCTCCCTCTCTGTCTTTAGTTTTTCCTCCCATCCTTAACATATGACCCATCCTCTTCTTCCTCTCCGTTCTTCTAATCCGTGTCCACCCCTTCCACAAAGGTCTCCTCTCCTCCATTCCCGTCCTTACTCTTCCTTCTCCTCCTCTCCCTCTCTCATATAACCCCCCCTCCTCCTTCTTCCCCCCACTGCTCTTCTCCCCTCCTCCTATTCCTCACATATGACCTCTCCTACTCCTTCTCCCCTTCCATCCCCTCCCTCCCTCTAACCTTCTCTCCTTCCCCCCTCATATATAACCCCTCCCCCTTCCCCTTCACCTGGGACCCCCCCCATAGCACAGCAGAGCACAACACACACAGAAGCCACACCTGAGCTACCTGAGTGATGTGGGTGTTCCTACCAATTAGCCCACAAACACCACACACGCTACACACATACACAGACATACACCTTAAACGCTTACACACACACACACACACACACACACGTTCCAGGGAAGCGTAGCCTCAGTGACCACACCCTATGAGGGTCAAGGGAACTAATTAACCTGACACATATTACACCACAATAATATTCAGGTGGGCACGCAACTGCCTACCTGCCCTCCTGCCTACCTGCCTTCCTGAATACCTACCTACCTACATGCATACTTACCTATACATACCATTCTACCTACTTACTTTCCTACCTACAGTGCTTAATGACCTACAAGAACATAAATATATAACTACCTAATTACCTCCCTACTTACGGTACTTATCTACTTACCTAACTACCTATATATTTACCTACCTACGTACCTACCTACTTACATACACATACCGCTATACATACACACATACAGACTGGTACATACAAACATCTACATAATCATAAACACATACGTGTCCAGCAAAGGCTATCTATTCAAAGTTACACACACATACACACACACACACACACACACACACACACACACACACACACACACACAGAAAGAGAGAGAGAGAGAGAGAGAGAGAGAACCTGAATCCATGGCAGAGAAAATAATGGAAGATACTCGTACTATTCATTTTCGTTTTTTTTTTTTTTCCTTTTTATTCTGGTCACTGATGGATGGTAAGTAAAAACACGCCCACTATCACCATAACACCAAATTGTGATATCCCCAGCGTACTGCAACAGAGATAGTGGGCATTATATCCTACAGTGTATTGTACAAAGTGATATGTGAGGGCTGCACAGGATTACCTCTCTAGTGGTGTGTCGTTGGTGGATTACTGGAACCCGGGAGCAGGCTTACTATGTCCAAAATCATTAACAAAACAACATCAACAACAACAGCAACAAGAATAATAATAATAATAATAATAATAATAGAAAAAAAAGTGAAATCTATTAGTTGAAACAATCATAATGACACCGCATCTCAAGCAGCTTAACGTAACTTTTTTCCAGTCACACTAGTTTTATGACAAAATTATACATCTATGACAACGAAAATGGCAAAAAACACATTCTTCAAAAGTCCAGTCAGAGGATGACTAATTAAACATTTGGCAAGCCTATGAACTCCCTCTACCCGTCACCAACAACGAGCCGAGGCATCAGCTGGAGAATGTGTAATTAGCTTATTTTTTCCCCCGATTACCATAACCACTGAACCGAACCGCCTACAGTCTCATGCAGATGACAGGGAGAGATTTTTAATTTTGTTTAAAGCCACGGTGTAATTAAAATTCAAGTATCATTACCATATGTGTGTCCTTGTGACTAATACACACCACACCTTTGTTAACCACTTGTACCCCGAGGACTATATATATATATATATATATATATATATATATATATATATATACAGTCTTTCATAGGTGATCCAGTACAAGCTCTCCCAAGCTGAATAAACCGCCTGGCAGCGACAAAAAATAAATCAGAAATGACGTTCTCGTGCTGAAGGAGTGAAACACTTCTGGCACGCTCAACAGAAGCTAATAACTACCGGGTACTCCTAAGTGAAGTAGAGTTGAAGTTCTATCTGCATGTGATACATTCATTCAATACATTTTATCAACTAAAAACTCATCCATAACTACGTAGGAACCCCCTGGAATCTCGAGTTTTCCAAGGGAGTGTTCCTCTCATCGGAGAACACCTAAAATACGAAATCAAATTAAAATAATCATATTCCGTCGTAACACTGTACACATCAGGGGGAAACTGTGATAGTATGGCGCTCGCTCGCTCATCCCAGGTTCACAAAGCGCACTTTACTGGTATTATAATTCTTCCTTAAATATGACGATAACATACACTCACGTTCAGAGGAGCCTCGACGCTTTTTTTTTTTTTCAATTGGTCTAATAATGCTAACTCTTCATTTTGAATGCCGAGCTGTTACAACAGATTAACACTAGGATATAATGCCAGTCATGAAAAAATGCTATGGAAAGGATGTAGAGTCGTGTCAAAGACTTTTTCTGCCACTAACCTGGTGAAGCAAGCTGCAAAAGGATGAAAATCACATAAAGTTAAGGCGAGAGAACTATAATTATGCAGTTAATGATGGTTGTATCTAACCCTTCCAGTCCCAAAACCTCTCCGAAGCCCAATTAATTCGTCTGGAAAAAACTGGAATAAGATGTAACAAACGTTTTCGGCTTGTGATCATGAACACTACAGCCAAGACAGAATGGGAAGCAACTGGTGAACATTATTATCAAACACAAAAATTCTTCCCAATGTTAAGCTGCACCCACTGTTCCATCCTCTCATCCCCCCGCCCCCCCCTCCACACACACACACACACACACACACACACACACACACACACACACACACACACACACACACACACAGAAAATTCACTCCGAGTCAAACACATATGACAAACTGCATCACACACACACACACACACACACACACACACACACACACACACACACACACACACACTGATGAACACAGCAGTGGCGTCATCGATAAATCAGAAGCACAGGTGGGAATACGATGGAGAGACGGCAAGCACTGTGGAGGGGGAGAGAAATGGAGGGGATGGGTGGGGAAGGGGGAGAAGAGAGAGGGAGGGAAACAAGAGGAAGGGTGGAAGGAATGAGGAGATAGAAGGGTAGGTGGCAGAGGAGAGAGTAGGGAGAAGGGAGTTGGGAAAAGAGAAGGACTGAAGAGAACGGGAGGGAGAGGGGAGGGAAATGAAGAGAAGGTAGATAAGAAGCGGGGGGAATTTGGAAGCAAGGAGGGAGGAGGAGGAGGAATAGAAGAGGAGGGAAACACCGGAGGAGAGAAAACGGGGAGGAATGGAGGGACTGACGAGGGGAGGAGAAGGGTGGGGAAGGGTAGAGAAAAGAGAAAAATAGTGTCAGAAATGGACAGCACTGGGAGAGAAGAGAGATGGGAAGGTACAGGGGAGGAAAGGAGGCGAAGGCGTGGGGAGGAAACAAGAAGGATGGAGAGGTAATATGGGGTAGGAGTGGAAGGAGAGGAGTGGGGAGAAACTGAGTGAAAAGTGGGGACTGAATGCGAAGAATGAATAAAAGGGAAGAAAGAAGAGGGGAGGGAGAGAGAGAGAGAGAGAGAGAGAGAGAATCACTTCTTCCCTAAGGCAAAGACAAAGCTTCTCTCTCTCTCTCAAAAAAAAAAAAAAAAAAAAAAAACGCGCGCGCGTGTGCGTGTGTGTGTGTGTGTGTGTGTGTGTGTGTGTGTGTGTGTGTGTGTGTGTGTGCAGCACAACAGATGAAGGTGTCAGTACTGATAAAATTCATGATCAATTTATACGGACATCCTACTGCTCTCTCTCTCTCTCTCTCTCTCTCTCTCTCTCTCTTATTCATCGACCTTTTATACTCACTCCCACTTTTCTAGTCCCCCAGTATTTCTCGTCCATCTTTCATCCCCTCCCCCCAGACACTTAGAATCTTAGATATTTAATCTGTCTGTTTGTCTGTCTGTCTGTCTGTCTGTCTCTCTGTGCATCAAGTAAGTCTGCTTTGTTACCCTGTTCTTTAAAATCTAAAATACAAGTAACCAGAAAGCGCTCGGCGAGCGCACAAGTCCGCCAATGCCATTGTCATTAAAATGGATCCGGATCCGTGGATATATTATCAGGATCCGGATCCGCCCCCAAATTTAAGCAATTCTTTCTTGGTCCATGGCCCACCATAACAAGAAAATTCATTGAAATTCATCGAGAACTTTTGGAGATATTATGTGGAATAATATGGATCCGGATCCGGATCCGGCCCAAAATTTAAGCATACCTTCCTTGGCCCATGGCCCACTCTTCCACAAGGTTTCATCAAAATCCGTTCATAACTTTTTGAGTAATCTTGCTAACAGCCACACAGACAGACGAACCAACCAACGCGGAGCAAAACATAACCTCCTTGGCGAAGGTAAACATCGCTGTGAACAGTAAGGCCAATCACCTAGCCTTATAGTCATCAAAATCTATGTGATCTGCATTTCTATGTAACTCTCTCTCTCTCTCCCCCCCTAATAAACAATAAACAAATCTCTCTCTGTTTCTGCCCACATCCTTCATTCTCTTTTCCATTTTCCCCCTCCCTCCCGTCGCTATTCTTTTTCCTCCATTTTTCGATGACAGTTCACATATATAAAGTGAAAATAAAACTGTCCAGTATAAACCTTGATTTTTAGGACAGGGCTCAATAAATTGCACAAAATTTATACTCTCCTGAAACAAGAGGTACAGTAGGCAGCAGTCGGGTACAAAAGTTCGTTTACTCTCTCTCTCTCTCTCTCTCTCTGTCAAAACCCACTGATATGCTGTATTACCAAATTAGCCAAACATTCAGCTTATGTTTGATTTATTTCGGGTTTCCATATTCAATCAGAGGAGGCCATTCTGTTAAATTCTGGTTAACTTCGTATTAACACGAGAGACTTTTAGCAGCATTCTCCATTAACCTATCTATTTATACAACGTCTATTTTATTTTTGACTTTTGTGGATCATTACACTCAACATACTCCTAGTGAAGGTGTTATTGGATATCTTGGTAACCCTTTCCCTGGCTCGTGTACCGAGATTTCTACCTATTAATTCACCAATTCCTTAAACGATTCCTCAATTCAGCCACTATATCCTGTGTCAATTCCCGCTTTCTGCTGTTTTGGATCTGTCTGGTCAATCCATTTCACATTTTTCTTGTGTATTGATCGCTCTCACTTCATTTCATCTTTTCTCTCTTTCTCTTTCTCCTTCCGTCTTTTATTACTGCGCCTCTTTGATTCTCTCTATAAGGCTGACATACACTATAAGCCTCCCTTTCCTTTAATCTCAGTTTTTACACATTCCCTTTCCCTTTTTCCTCCTTCCTTGCTTATTCTCCCTCCTCGGTTTCCTATGCTCTTCCTTCTCTCTTCGTTCCTCCCTCCTCTTTCTTCTTTCTCTCTCTGACCATTCTTTTCTTCACTTCCTCTGGGCATCACTCTCCCCACCTCCCATCTTAACTGAAGCTCACTTTTCTCAATTACCTCTACCTTCTGCTTATGCCTTCTTCTCTACCCCTGTTTCATCTTCTCTGTCTTTTCTGTTCTTCTCTCCCTTTCTTTACTTCTTTCTCTAATCATTCGCATCTTCATCTCTACGCATCACTCTCCTCTTCTCTCCTCTCTTTCTGCCACTCCTCTTTCCCTCATCCCCCTTCCCATTCTTATATTTATTTCTCTGCTTCTTTTTCCACTTCCTTGTCTCTCTTTTTTTTCACCCATTATTTCTCTCTCTCTCTCTCTCTCTCTCTCTCTCTCTCTCTCTCTGTACTGCATTTCTGGTACTCTGTTTCCACTTCCGTCTCTCCGCTGCTAATTTTTTCTATCTCTGTTTCCTCTCTCTCCTTTACTGTTTCCTTTATCCGTTTTCCCCTGCCACACCTCCACTTCTCCCTTGCTCCTTTTACACAGCTTTTCCCTCGTCCTCTCCGCCCTCTTCTCTCTCTCTCTCTCTCTCTCTCTCTCTCTCTCTCTCTCCCCGCATAACACTCCTCTTCTCCTCTCTCTCTCTCTCTTCTTAACTTCCCGTGTCTGCTTAGATTACATTAGGTCTGGTAGGATTAAGTTAGGTCAGTTTAGGTAAGGTCAGGAGAGGTCATGTTATGTTATGACGTCATATTACGTTCCTATGTTATGTTACGCTATGTTACGTTTAGATTAGCTTAGGCAAAGTTTGGGAGTTATGAAACGGAATCTAAAACTGGATGCAGATAAGAGTAAAGACATGATATTTGAGAGATAATGGTCTTTGATAGAAATAAACTCTGAGAATACTTACGTTATGTGATGAGCTAGGACGGAAATTTAGATGATGACGTGCACAAAAGCATAAAGCAGGGTACGGTATAAAGATTGCTGGTCTACTGAAAGCTGTGATAAGGAATAGGGAAGTGAGCATGGAAAAAAAAGGTCGCTACATGATGGCCTTATGATCCCCACTCTAACGTATGGAAGCGAAAACTTAACTTTGTTGGAGGGACACGAGTCAAGAGTAAGAGAAGTGGAAGTGAGTTATCTGAGAGGAGTATATGGACATGAAGAGGCCCCCTTCCCCCTTCCCATCCTCTCCCTCTCACAGACTGCATTCCCATCCCCATACCCTCCCTTATCGTCTTCCATTCCCTCCCTTAACCGTCTTCCAATTCTCTTCTCATTTCTTGTCTCTCCTGACACTCTTTTTACTCTCTCCTACCCTCTCTTCTCTCTCTCCTCGTACTCTCTTTTTACCCCCTTCTTCCCATTCCCTCCCTCCTCACCTCCCCCACCCCACCTCTCTTGGCACTGTATCCCTTGTCCTCAATTTTGGTAACATGCACGGCCAGGACTCTACAGTGCTATGCAAAAACACACAACGCATGGGAGAGAAAGAGAAATCGACGTGAGGGGGGGATCTGACAGACTGGGGAGCAGGTGGGGAGTGGCGGTGTTTTGAGAGAGAGAGAGAGAGAGAGAGAGAGAGAGAGAGAGAGAGAGAGAGAGAGAGACGGGGGGGGGAGGGCTGAGGAAGGAAAGCAAGTAAAAGAAAAATGGAATGAGATAGAGAGAAGCAGTGAGGGGAGAGTATGAAATGAAAAGAGGAAGGGATTGAAGGGGAGAGGTGAAGAAGAGTGAGGCGGGGAGAGGAGGGGGAAAGAGGAGGAGAAAGAGAGAATGTGAAGAAGAAGTAATAAGAGATGAGAGCAGAGGAGAAGAGAGGAGGGAATGAAACAGCAGATTAGGAGCAAATCAGATAGAATAAGTGAGAGGAAAGAGAGAAGGAAAATGACTGATTAAAATAAACAACATGAAACTGGGCAAGATGAAGAGACGAAGGAAAAAACACATATAAAAAAACTGAGAATCAATAAAGCTGAGAGAAAGAAAAATAATGATGAAAAAGAAGAAAGTAAAAAAAAAAAGGATGAAAAGAGTGAGAAAATGAGAAACTGGAAGAAGAAACAAGGAAGTGTTAAAGAGGAAAGAAGTGGGAGGGAAGAAGGTAAGGAGATAAAACGACGAGAGAGAGAGAGAGAGAGAGAGAGAGAGAGAGAGAGTATAGCGGGGGAAGGTAGCAGAAAAACAATACAGAACTACATAATTCAGTGATAAGCATATATATAACAGAAGAATAATTACAGAAATATTTACAAAGGAAAGGATAAAAAATGCAAAAATATGATAAATTAACAATACACTGAAAACCTATCGACATAATTACAAAACTAACAGACACAGACATAGAAACACAATGAAAAAGAACAAAAGGCAAAATCACACACATCAAGAAAATAAAAAAAAACATGGAGGATAGAAGGAAAATACGAGAAAAAGAACAGAAATATGATGATGACGAAGTGTATTTATAAAAGAAAAAAACAGGAATGAATAATAAAAGAAAACATATGTGAAAGAGAAACTACACAAGACTGCAACAGACACAGTGTATGTTCATTAAGAAGAAAAAAAAGCCTCGAACTATGCAAAAAAATAAAATACAAATAATCACACACATAAGTAATACACCTGCAAGCACCGAAATAAAATAAAAAAAAATAAAGAAATAAGGCCTCAAATTTACGTAATCGACTAAAACCTAAAAAAAAGTATATATATATAAAATTAAAGCCTAAAAACTAATAAGTCTGTGAAAACTCCGAGAAGGAAAAACAATAAAAATGAAGAAATCCCGAAAAATATTGAAAAAATTGACGTGATCCAATTAAAGCCCATACACCCCCACAGCCCGACCAGACAGACAGACAGACAGACATCAGGAAACAAGAGTATGCCAAACAATAGAATGAAACACAATTACCTATACTGGCAATCAACGAAATACGCACATGTACACATTTTCTGACTCTCTCTCTCTCTCGATAAAAAAAAATGTTCTATCCTCTAATTTTAGGGGTCCGTTTTTCTCTAATTCCTTTACCTATACATTTCTTTTCCTTTTCCTCATTTTACATAATGAAAATAAACGCTTCCTTACCCATTTTTTTCTCCATTTTTTCCCTCAACCAAGAACAATATTTCCGACTCTCTCTCTCTCTCTCTCTCTCTCTCTCTCTCTCTCTCTCTCTCTCTCAAATACACCCAACTAATACAGAATATTGAAAAACCAACTGCACGAGCTTCCGACCTTTGTACGCCAACCAGAAAATTTATAGCTATTACCTTTTTTTTCTTTTTTGACAGAGAGAGAGAGAGAGAGAGAGAGAGTTCAAGGACACGGCGATTCACGTGGAACTATTATTCACATTTTTTTTTTTTAGGCAAAGATAAAATTACCGGTAGAACAGGTGTGACTGACCCTTTCATTACGATAACACCTTTAATCTCTACGGTGCGATGACCTGCTTTTTAAATTAAGGTCTTGCCACACCTAAAAAATCTTAATCAGCTTAAGGGATAACGATCGTGGTAAAGCGATTAGAAATGACCTCCAATGACCTCTTTAGTACGATGACATTAATTTTCCTCCAAGTCTCCATTATTTTTCTGGATACCTTCTTTTTTATTATTTATTTTTCTCAATACCTCGTTTATTTTTCCCCACACCTCCTCTACTTTCCTCCACACCTCCTTCATTTTTCCCCATACCTCCTTTCATCTCGATCCCTCCTGCATTTTTCTTTCTCCTTTATTTTGGTCGATACCTCCTCTATTTTTCTCCCTATCACCTTCATTTTTCTCGCTACTTTTACTTTTTCGATAACTCCTTTATTATACCCCATACCTCCTTTATCTTTCGCTGTACTTCCTTTATTTTCCTCGACTCTCCAAGTGATCGCATTCAGCTAAAGGGAGGCGTCTTGTATGAATGCTTAAAACTTTCCAGCAATAAAGTCTTCAACACGCGGCCGCCTTTTTTTTTTATTTTATCACAGTGTTGATTTCGTCATATGATTAGACAGGGAGGTCCATAAATTGCACCTTCCTAGCTCTTGTGTTGCGGGGACGGCTCACTTTGCTGTGGGAGAAGCGTGGACATTTTGATATCACGAATTATCTAAATCATCAGCGAAAACACACACACACACACACACACACACACACACACACACACACACACACACACACACACACACACACACACAATCATGGAAGAATCTGACAAGTAAAAAATGATGCAAGGTACACACATGTTAACGCCGACACAAGGGAGTTATGATGCGTAATATATGAACCACCCTATATCCACCCATCCATCTATCTATTTCAGTCTGTCGGTAAATCTATTTATCTACTGTATCTGCCTGTCTATCTATCTATCAATCTATCTACCTACTTTCCTACCAATTAGTAAAGAAAACCAATCCCTATTAGGTACGATCACTTCTGTTTTTAATACTGGTACCAGGAGACCAAGTTTTTTTTTTTTTTCTGATTTGGCGGTATCTCTCGTTGTGAAGGGACTAACTTCTGAAGGATGGAATGCAGCAAAATAGAAAAAGAAGGAAATAAACGCAGCCTGGCCAAGTGGAAAGCAAAATATGTTTAAGAACAAAACAGGATAACTACTTAAGTGGAATCGGTGAGAGTAGGAAGGTAGAACACAGGGGGAGTCGGTGAAGGTAGAAAGGTAGAACGAAAGGGAGTCAGTGGACGCAGAAAGGCAGAACAAAGGGGAGTCGGTGAGAGTAGAAAAGCAGAAAAAAAAGATGGAAGAGGATCAAGAGTTCAAGCACAATCAGGGAAGAAAAAAAAAAAAAATCCGAATTTTACTGTGTCTATTTCATGTAAAGCATGTTCGTCCCCCCCCCCACACCTCGGCGAATCATATCAAAGAGAATCAATCATCAATGGCCATAAAAACTTACAAATCCTCTCTCTGCTTCAAAATATTAGTCAGCAAAGGAAAGTGAGACGCAAAAGAGGTGATATATTACCCAGAATGGAAAGTGAGACGTAGAAAAGGTGAAATATTGGACGAACTTTTATCCCCGACTGTAGATGAAAAAAAAAAAAAAAAAAAAGGAGAGAGAGAGAGAGAGAGAGAGAGAGAGAGAGAGAGAGAGAGCCGGTGAAATTGGAAAGGCAGAACGAAATGTGGAGGAGGATCAAGTGGAAAAGTACAAGGTGGATGGCGGCGTGAGGTGAGGGATGGAGCTCTACATCATTACTGAGATGGGATAGGGTTTCACGGGCGCTATTTCTGTCCCACCAACGCGAGACGGACTGTACCTCTGACCTCCTGCTTCTTATTTTTCTTTCCTCTTATCTCCTACTTCTTATTCTCTTTCCTCTTACTTCCTGCTTCGTATTCTCTTTCCTCTTATCTTCTGCTTCGTATTCTTACTTATTTCTTATCTCTTGCTTCTTACTCTCTCACTCACCTCTTACGTCTTGCTTCTTAATCTCTTACATATCTCTTGCTCCTTGTATCTTACTCTTTTACTCACCTTTGATTCTTACTTTCTTACATACTGTCTTACCTCTTCCTTCTTGCTTCTAATCTTACACCCTTTATATCTAGAGCGACAACTATGTCAAATATGGATCCTATTTTAATTAGTAAGGCGGCAGGGAACTATACAATTTCACCTGATAATGCTCGCGACTATACGAATCAGTACGAGAAGTGTGGTACGCAAAACCTCACCTGCGACTGTTCCTAGCAGTAAAAAATCGTGACTCCAGAAGAAGGCAATAGCTTCTTACGTTCTATCTATTTATAGCCAGACGCTGTAATCCTGTATGGGGTGGCCACAAACAGTGTAGGGATTGGTGATGGATGTACCTAACCCCTCCAGTAAAAAAAAAAAAAAAAAAAAAAAAAAAAAAAAATCGCCTAAGCAGGGGATAATCTAATGATAAAAACGTCATCGTACTGAAGGGGCTAATTACTTCCCGGTACTTGTACTCACGCTCAGGTAGGCGAGGCGATGACACCTGAGAGGCTGCTAATGAGGCTCCACTTACCTGCAAGAGAGAAAAATAATGATAAGCAAGGCAACATGAAAATAGCATTAATATTAAGAGGGCTCGACGAGGGACTAACGTGAGGATCTATCTATCTATCTATCTATCTATCTATTGCCAGACGCCTCAATCCCGTTTGGGGTGGCCACAAACAAATCGCCTCCAAGTCGCCCTGCCCCCCACCATTTCACTGCCCTGCTCCCAACTCACACACCCCTCTCTCATATACCTCTCCACCCCATCCCTCCATCTCATCCTCGGCCTCCCCCTCCCTCTTCCCCCCTTCACCTCACTCACATACACTCTCTTCGTCAGTCTTTCACCCTCCATCCTCTCCACATGGCCAAACCACCTCAGAGTGTTCCTCATAACGCTTCCTATCACATCCACATCCACACCACAACGCTCCTTTATATCCTCATTCGTCAGCCTGTCTCTCCATGTGACTCCACAGACTCCTCTTAAATAACTCATTTCCACTGCTCTCACTCTTGTGTCCTTCCAACAACGTCCAAGCTTCACTTCCATACGTTAGAGTTAGTATCACAATACTGTCATGTAGTAACTTTTTCACTTCCATGCTCATTTCCCTGTTTCTTATCACTGCTTTCAAAGAACCAGCAACCTTTCTTCCCTGCTGTACCCTTTCAAGCACTTCACCCTCCAAACCTCCATCCTTACTCATCACACTACCCAAGTACTTAAACGAACTCACATTTTCCAATTCCTCACCATCCAACCTCGCTGTACATTCACTGACTTCACCTCTCTCAAAGACCATCACTTTACTCTTCCCTACATTCACCTTTAGATTCCGTTTCTTACACACTCTCCCAAACTCATCCATCAAGCCTTGCAGCTCCCCTTCGTCTTCACTCAACAACACAGTATCATCTGCAAACAACAGTACAGGGAGTTTCCAAACACTATCCTCTCTCATCAGGGCCACTCCAACATTCACTACCCTACCTTGTACATCTTTTATTACCCCTTCCATGTACAGATTGAACAACCATGGAGACATGACACATCCCTGTTTCAACCCAACTTTCAAAGAGAAAAATTCACTTAGTTCACCATCCACACGCACTGCAGCCTTCGCACCATCGTACATACTCTTCACAGCATTCAACAACTTCCCATCCACTCCAGGTAGGCTAGGCGATGACACCTGAGAGGCTGCTAATGAGGCTCCACTTACCTGCAAGAGAGAAAAATAATGATAAGCAAGGCAACATGAAAATAGCATTAATATTAAGAGGGCTCGACGAGGAATGGAGTATAAATGACTGACAAATATGGACGAAAATGCAGTATATGTAAACCAAAAATAAAACTGTTTTCGCTTAAACTACGACTAATATGCTTATTCTTTCCAACAAACACCATAAATGTATTACTGTTCGAAAATATTTCAAAAGCAAACAAGTATTGAAGTAAATATGTAAAATGAGAAACAAAATCAACATCACCATGAATCTTAAAATAATACAGCAAGGAACGTCTCATTCTATAAAAACAGAAATAAAAATCATCATCGTCATTATCATCATCATCATCATCCCAGCTCTAATTCCCAGCAATGAAACTTGATGGGGTAAGATTCTGAAAAAATGGAAAGTACACCCACAATATATATATATATATATATATATATATATATATATATATATATATATATATATATGTGTGTGTGTGTGTGTGTGTGTGTGTGTGTGTTTGTGTGTGTGTGTGTGTGTATAGGATGTATCTAACCCCTTCCGTTCGAAAAGTTACACAAATATAAAAATCGAGTGGACGAACCAAGAAAATATGTCATCGAGGCTGAAAGGATTAAGATGACACCGAATCCATACTAAGAGGTAAAATTACGAAGAGGGCAGTATCAATTAATTTTCTCCACCTCAATTCCGTAAAAGACTGTTTATATTTTTAACTGAACTCTGGGCCACCAAACATTTTACAACCATATAAGGGGGAACGACAGCACAAAGAAATAACAGGGAGTAATAGCGCAAAAAATACGACCTAACAAAATGATTCATGTGACTATTATAAAGGCTCATTTATCGAAAAAAAAAAAAACTATCATGAAGAGAGTACTTGCTCTGATCTATAAGTCAATATCTGTCTCAGGTACCTGTGAGAGTCTGCCACAAAATAAAACTAAACAGAGCAAAAACTAAGACACAAAATAATTCGTGATAATATCTGCCTATTATAAAAGTTCGTTTATCGGAAAAAAAGAATTTCGTTTATCGGGAAAAAAAAAAAAAAAGACCTTTAATGAAGAGCGTACTTGCTCCGACCTACATATTAATATTTGTCGCAGGCACCTATAAATCTCTGCGACAGAATAAAACAATTTTCACTGCAGACTCTGAATGCAAAATAAAACAATGTGGTGGTTGCAATGGGTCAGGGTCCCCGGGATTGCTCATATCAAACATAAAATAATTTCACACGCCTCAAGGCTTTTTTTCAGCCTGGCTGGACATAAAACGACGGCTTCTACAGTTACACAGACACAGTCCAGGAGGATAATGCCATTCACTTTCTACTTCATTTTCACAAAGCTGTTACCCTTTGCAATAAAATCAGCATATAATTGTTACCGGTAAAATTCTTCTGTTTACCGTACACGGATGAATCTACCTATTTTCATATTAGTTAATCGATCAAAATCTACCTTTCTTTATGTGTGTTTAAAATGCACATACATACATACAGTATATACGTACAATATATACGTACGTACTGTACACTGCGCACAGGTAAGAAAATGGTTAGTGTCCAAGGCCCATATTCTCATCATTTTCTTGTACTCTGGTCATATTTTTCAGCATTTTTTAACTTCTGAAGGAGTTGTCCTACATATGCCAATGCCTTTCTCTATCAAAGTAATTTTTATACATATTTTAAACATATTCTTACATATATTTTTTGAGAATTATCAACAAAGTTATACTTACATATTTAAATTTCACAACATACTGATGCCACAAGTTTCACGATAACTGATGACTGAACTTATTATTTTTTTTTTTTATGTTTGTAGCTTTAACTGTCTATATTAGAACTACTGCAGAACTGGACCTTCTCCTCGGAGGGAGAGTGTCATCCATAATTAATCTCTTCCCATACTGGCTACGTACGAATGTGGATAGGACGCCTTTGAAATGATTGATGCAAGTTGAACTGCTGTAATGATTAAGTTTATATGCCAGTCTGTATACAGGCATTTGTTGAACCTACATATTCACGCAGAGTAATGGACGTACTATACCAACATCCACTTTAAATGTCCACCTCCGCTTATGCTTCAACACTAGATTCGGAGTTAACGCATCGCAAGACAAGTACGCTAACCCCAGAGACACCGCAACTCCTCTTAATTTTAATTGATGATGAAAGTATATTAACTAATTTATACTATAATACAAGAAAAAGATTCAAATTTCGAACAGCTGGCAAAAATACTAGTATACCAATTTTTACTTATATATAGTTCAAACAGCGCTTTTTTGTATACTTCCTATTCATCAACGTTTCAGTACCCGTTTCGCTGTCAAAAACGTATCTAGGTAAGGCATCTAACCTTGTTCAGGATAACACCAGACGATTCTGTTCAACTGGGAGAAAGCCCAGCATTCAAACGATTAGCCTCTTCAGTACGACGACGCCTTGTTTTATTCTTGTTACCGTCCGACGATTACGTTTTCTTCAGGAAGGACCTCTCGTAATGAAGGGGTTAATCAATGGAGAACGTTTCTAACCTCTTAACTACAAAAGGTCTCCCCAAGCTAAATAAAACAGTCTGGACGCAGTGGGTGAAATACATAAAAAAAAAAAAATGCTATTGTAGAAAATGCTTTAATTAAACTACTAAGATGGCGTTGGTTTCATAAATTATTCTTGCTATCTTCTGACGGTTTTACTCAGCTTGGACGAGACTTTTCGGTCCGGAGAGGCAAGATACACCCTTCACTGACCCTTTTACTGGTAGGTGTTGGCAACCATCATTCACTCACTTGACGTACTGCTGCCTACTCCATCCTTCACTTTCATTACTCTATTTCTGTGCCTGCCTTCCTCTCTCCCTACTCCCTCCACCCTTCCTGTCACTTTTTATTACTCCTCTTTCCACTTCAGATGGCTCTATACGGTACTGTGTGACAAGTCAGACAGTTCCATGTAACCACTAAACTATTTACAATGCAAGGTGGAAACCTTATAACCAGATCGCGGAGTGAAGTGGAGCCTACTATTGTGGCTCTGGGTGGAGAGACGCAAATGCAGCATCCACCCAGGAACCAAACTTCCACACTGTTACTCGCGCCTCGCTCTGGCGAGGCGTTGCCAACCGCAAGGCAACATCGGTTCACTACTAGAAACGGCCCTGTAGGGACTGTTGCTTGCCTGTGGTCAATGGGTTTGCCTGGCCGGCCTGACTGCGGTTGATCAACAACAACTAACCCCTTTAAAGGTACCATAACAATATTAATAACAGTAAACTTAATAATAATAATAATAATAATAATAACAACAATAATAATAATAATGATAACAACAACAACAACAACAATAACAATAATATGACATCAGAAATGCGAGAGGCTTCAACTAGTTTCAGTGACTTTGCTAGTGAAAAAGTTGCGCGGGGATACATCATAATCGTTCTCTGGTAGTATAGGTTTGGACCGTACGAGCGACAAATTTTGAATAATATTTCCCCACTTACACCTTAGTCATTACACTATATTTTTTTCCCCACCGGTCCATGACAGGCTTCAAACTCTGGGCTTCATTTGGTAAACATTCAGCACTTTCATATCTCTTTCATGTGGGCTTGCTAGGTTGAATGGAAAAAAATGTTCACGTGGATGGTGACGGGTTGCATAACGTAGGTCCTTCAGTATGATGACGCTGTTTTTCTTCTATTCTAGTGACCACCAAATTATTTTATCTGGCTCAGGAGAAACATGGTGGACTGCAGGCAAAGGAAACTGTGGCAGTGTGATGTGTTGCTGTGTACGATGTGTAGAAGGTGTGGCAGTGTGAGATGTGGTGCTTACGAGGTGTGTCAGTGTGAGGTATTGTAATGCGAGGTGTGGTTGGGACATGTGGTAGAGTGAAGTGTGGTAGTGTGTGGTGGTGTGAGGTGCGGCAGTGTGTGGTGGTGTGAGGTGCGGTAGTGTGTGGTGGTATGAGGCTTGGCTAAGAAAGGTATAGTAGTGTACTGTTGTGTAGGAGTGACAGTGCAAGACGTAGTACTGTGAGGCGTGGCAGTGCAGTATAAGGCATGGCAGTGCAGAGTATAACTGTGTGACTGTGTGATGTAGCAGTGTGAAGTGTGCGAGGCGTGGCAGTGTGAAGTAGCAATATTTTCAACCGTGCAGCACCATCCCAGACCTGCAGTGAAAGAGTCCGACCCAGTGCATCAAAATCACACTGCAAGAAATTATTACATGGGCAAGGTGAAGTGGCGGCAGGTGAGAGGTCAGGGGTCAAAAGTTAACCCCTTGGCAGCGAAATATAAGCTTTGCATTTTTTTTTCCATATATCGTCAGGGGATTTAAATCAGCTGGGAGAGAAGGAGGACATGACAAAGGAGGAAAATGTGAAAAGGAGAGGGAAGTAAAAGAAAAAAGAAGGGGGAAATAGAAAGACGAATAGATGAAAGTGCTGGAAAGAATGAGAAAGCGAAGAGTACGATGAGTAAAGGACCACGAGTGATAAGAAATAAGCCACTTTAAGCAGAAGGTATAGATAAAGGGTGAAAGAAAAACAGGCAAGAAATAAAAAGAATGAAGAAAGGAAAGAAACAGATTCGTAACATGAACAAGTGAAAGGAAGTAATATGAAGAGTGGAGGAGGAAAAGAGCAAGAAGCGAGAAGAACCGATGGGAAAAATTAAGATGCTGCAAAAAAAACAAAGTCAGTAGAGGAAAGGAATGAAAGGAGAGAGAGAGAGAGAGAGAGAGAGAGAGAGAGAGAGAGAGAGAGAGAGAGAGAGAGAGAGAGAGAGAGAGAGAGAGAGAGAGAGAGAGAGAGAGAGAGAGACATGAGGCAATATAAAGAGAGGGTACAAAAAAACATCACGTCAATTTGTTTCGAAACTCCCCCAAGAAAGGAAAACTCGTGAGCGCAATACTGAGAATGCAGGAGAAAGCACACACACACACACACACACACACACACACACACACACACACACACACACACACACACACACACACACACACACACAAAGGCCTATGAGGGATGACCATGGTGAGAAAGGGGATCTTGGGATTGGACAGATAGGGGGATTTGAGAGAGAGAGAGAGAGAGAGAGAGAGAGAGAATAAACGAAAAGAAGCCCGAGGACAGGAAGACGATAGGGAAGGAGGGAGAGAGAAGAAACGGGAAGAGGGAGGGGGAAGAATGCGGAAGTGTGATGAATGTGACAGAAAAGGGTAGCTATGAAAGAGGGTATTGTGACTAAGAGCGAGAGCGAAAGAAAGAGAGAGAGAGGGGGGGGGCTGCGCCATAGAGAGGGGGAGACCACGCCCTATAACCCCCCCCTCTCTCTCTCTCTCTCTCTCTCTCACACACACACACACACACACACACACACACACGAAGGCAGAGTTTCAATGAATATCTCCTTCCTTCATTTTCTTTTTTTTTCTGCCTTCCTACCTTCAAGAACATTTCCTCCCTTTTCTTGCGCTTTTTCCTCTCCTTCTCTTCCCTTCTCATCTCTCGTTCGCAAGTTCCTCATTTTCCCTTCCCTCTCCTCCTCCTCCTATACTTCTACATTCCTTGTTTCCTTCTCTCCTTTTCTCTCTTCCTTCCCTAACGTTACTTCCCTCCGGCCCTTCCTTCTTCTTCCTTTCTTCTCACGTTCTTTCTCTTCTATGCACTTCTTCCTTACATTCCACATCCCCCTGTCTTACGTTCCGTCATTCCGTTCCTTTCTTCTTCCTTCCTGTTTACTGAAACGAGGGAAAGTGACAACAATGCATTCAACATTCAACCACTCTGTTCTACTCTCTTTCCTTCCCTCCTCCTTTCCTACTATTCCCGTTACTTCTTTTCTTTCTTCCTGCCATCTTCTTTCGTTATAACGAGTCTTGTTCTGTCTTTCCCCTGTCATCTTCCTTCATTCTCTCCCTCCTTTCTTCCCTCCTTCCTTCCGTCCGTCCGTCCTTCCTCCTTACTTGAACGAGGACCGCCTTCCTTTTTGGCTTCCTTCCTACTGAAAAGTGGAAACAACTTCACTGTGTGTATCTTTTTTCTATATTTTCCCATCTTCCTTCCTTTTTTCTTTCCTTCTTCCTTCATTTTTATTTCTTACTGAAACACGGGGAAGGTCACTGGACGTGGTTCGACCCTGCTCCTGTCATCTTCCTTCCGTCCTTCCTTCTTTCTTTCCTTCCATCCATCTACATCCCCTTCCTTCATACTGGAACATGGGGGATGCGAGACAATACCTCATTCTGTGCTGCATTCATCTTCATCTCCTGTCACTTCACTTCTTTATTCTTTTTTTCCTTTTTACGTCATCTTTCTTTCGTCCTCTTCAGTCATCTCTCTTTTCCGTCACTTTTGTTCCTTCTCTCCTTCCACCTCTTTTTTTGTACGTTACCATCCTTTCTCCCCTCCTCCTTTTTTATTTTTTTTATCTCCTTCCTCTTTCCCTTCTTTCTTTCCTTGCCGTCACCCTCCTTCCTCCCCTCCTTCCTACTTTCTCTCCTTCCTCTTTTTACCTCCTTCTTCTCTCCCTTCCTTCTTTTCGGTGCCATCATGTTTCCACCTTCCCTCCTTCCTACTTTCTCTCCTTCCTCCCTCCCTTCCTCATGACTTCACAGAAACGAGGTGAAAACAATACTGCTTTTCTGCGAGCCAAACTTTCTTTCCTTACTTTCTTTTCCCTGTTTCCTCTTTTTCCAGTTTCTTTTTTCCTTCGTTCTCTTATTCCATCCTTCAATCCTTCCTCCTTTCTTTCCTTTTTTTTCTTTCCTTCAGTCTCTGCCCCATTCTTTCTTTCTACCGGTATCTTGCCTTGCTTTTCCCCTTCCTTTTTTTTTAGTACCAGTATTTCTTCTTTCACTTTGTTCCTTCTACCCTATCTTCTTAACCTCTCTTTCCTTACTTCTCTGCCTCATTCCTTTTTTTCCCATCTTCCTTCCTCTCTTCTCACTTTTTCCTGCCTATCCTGCAAAATTTCCTTCAGGCAATTTCGACCTACAAGATATTGCTTCTACCCATTTTCCTGGCCGGGTCATGATCAGGGGATGTGGAGGGTGGGGGAGAGCCTTCTTGTTAGACTACCCTTTTCTTTTACATCCAGACTACCTCCTTGGGACCGTAATGTGTGTGTGACCTGTGTATGTACGTCAATCCATGTAACTTCTATATTAACCTTCCCTCATACATTTCTTCTGTTTATCTCACCTTTTCTCAATGCCTTCCTTCCTTCGTACTTTTTTCTTCTCCTTCCATCTCCCTCATTCACTCCTTCATCCTTCCCTTTCTTTTTCCATCGCTCTGCCTCCTTCCTTCCGTTTATCTTTCCACCTTCTCTTCTTTTCCTTCTCTCTCAGCCCCCTTTCCTCCTCCCTTCCATACCTCCTTTCTGCTTTCTCTTGCTCCGCCTCCAGCCTTTCTCTACTGTTTTTTTTTCTTTTTCTTTCTCATCGCCCCCTGTTTTTCTCGCTTCCTTCAGTTTGTACTTTTTTCTTCCTTCCTTCCTTCCTCCAGGCCCGGGTGCAGCCGACCAAAACGGTGCAGGTATTGTGCAACGGAAGACACGTCCGGTCACCCCCTCCCCCCCCCTCTCTTTCTCTCTCTCTCTCTCTCTTTCTCTCTCTATCGTGTTCATTATCTTATTAATTATCTATTTTTTCGCCTTCTTTTACATCCAGTGTTTATGAACATACCAACAAACTAAAACAGCAAAAATGAATACAATATGAGAGAGAGAGAGAGAGAGAGAGAGAGAGAGAGAGAGAGAGAGAGAGAGAATTCTATCGTAATAGGTACAATTGTAAGCCGCTGCGGAGACAGATACTGGGAAGCTTATGGGTATATTTCAAGAGTAATCATTTTCTTCATCTGTAATTCTAAGCTGAGACAAGAGGTTAACGCTAGAATACGATGGCAATCATGACGATGTGTAATGGAAAGGATGTTGTGCAAAAGCCTTATTATCGTTCTGCCACTGAGATACGTGAAAGAGCTGCAGAAGGCCAAGAATCCGGGCCAAGTTAAAATGAACGAACTAGAGTCAAGATGTAGACTCTTCAGATGATGATAGTGACCCGGTGCGACTCAGCCTGACCATCAACTTCCCGCCTCTCATTACACGCCCTTCAAATTCGCTTCCCTCTTCACCTCTCTCCCTCTCCCTCTCTCTTTTCTCCAACTCTCCTCCCTCTCTCTCCCTCTCTCTGTAATCCCGGGCGAGCAAGCTGAGACGGCCGATGATGGGTTTCCTGCGTCTTTCACGGAGTGGGGGATTATCCACGGCCCGCTCGTTATTGGGTCTGTGTGGTGGGGTGGGAAGTGGGGTAAGGGAAGAGGGAAAAAGGGGAGAGAAAGGGGGTGAGGGCGAGTGGTGGGAGGTGGGGAGAGGGAAGAGGAAAAAGGGGGAGAGAAAGGGGGTGAGGGCGAGTGCTGGGAGGTGGGGAGGGGGAAGAGGAAAAAGGGGGAGAGAAGGGGATGGGGGCGAGTGGTGGGAATTGTGGAGAGATGGAGAGGAGAGGAGAGAAAGAAAGGGAGCAAGAGAGGGAATGTGGGAGAAAGGTGGGGAGAAAGGGAAGGGGAAAATGGGGGACAGAAAGGGGGGGGAAGAGAAGTGAGGAGAATGGAGGAAAGATGGGGAGGAGACGAAGGAATGGAGAGAAGTGTGTGTGTGTGTGTGTGTGTGTGTGTGTGTGTGTGTGTGTGTGTGTGTGTGTGTGTGTGTGTGTGTGTGTGTGTGTGTGTGTGTGTGTGTGTGTGTGTGTGTGTGTGTGTGAGAGAGAGAGAGAGAGTAGGTGGGGGTGTGATATGGGAATTGCTAATGGAAAGATGGGGAAGAGGGGGTGGGGAGAAGGTTAGGGAGGTCTGGGGGTGTACAGTAAGAGAAAGGATAGGTTGTAGATATGTGAGTGGTGGAGGGGAGAGTGAGAGACAGGCAGTGGTGGGGAATGGTGAGGGAGGGGGGTAGGAGGTGAGAGAAATAGGGAGGGGGGGGAATAAAAAAGTGTAGGAGAGGGGAAGGAGGTGGAAGAATGTGAAACGTGGAGGTAGATAGTAAGTGAGAGGTGGAAAGTGGAGTAGGATGGGTGGGGAAGGGAGGGTATGAAGTGTGGAGTAGTTGAAGGAAGTAGGAGTGACCCACATGACGAAAGTGCCAACAAGAAGAAATATGGTGAAGAGGTGGAGAAGAGGCAGCGAAGAAACTGGTGTTGGTGGAGAGAAGGTAGGGTAGGGGACGACGATGGGGGGAAGGTGATGGGGGGAAAGGAGAGGATAATAGGAAGGGCAGAAGATGTACCAAAAGGTGGAGAATCGGAAGCAATTGTGAGGGAAAGAAATGGAGTAAGAGACTAAGGGAAAATGACGGGGGATGAAGATGAAAAGAATGCAAGGGAGGAAAGTATAAGATCGAAAGAGAGGTCGATAAGGTGTGGGACCAATGGGTAAACGATTATGAAGAGAAGAGCAGAAGGAAGAGAAAACAGTGATGTGAAAAATGAAAAAAGCAGGGTAGCAAGAATGAAAGACAATAAAAAAGAATGATGAATAGATGATACGGAAAGAACGTGGTGGTGGTGTGGTGAACGGAGGAGAAACTGCAGTGGGATGATGGTAGCAAGAATTAAAGGGAAATCGAAGAAAGACCAAGGACAGATAAAGGGTGTGGAGAGAGCTTCGAAGATGAAGGAAGTGAAAGAAAAGAAGGTTAGAAAAAGAAATGACGGTGGATATTAGGGTAAAAGGTGAAGGGCAGACAAAAGGTGAAGAAAAATAAAAACTGTAACAGAGATTCATGGAAAGAGCTGAAGAAGATGGGAGGAAGAGATCTGATGGTGAAAATATTAAAACAGAGCAAGAGTCGCAGAAAGAGGGGAAGAACTGAAGGGGAAAAAAAAGCCAAAACATGTATAAAGCGAAAGCAGGAAGTGGTATATAAAGAGAATAATGGTAGAAAGTTTACAAAGAAGGAAGGAGAAATCACGACAGAAAAGATATGAAGGAAGGACGGATGGAAGAACGATGGGTGAAAAGGGGAAAGGGAGGGAAGATGATGGAAAAGGAAGGAAGACAGTGTTGTGACGAGGGGGAAGAACAAGAAAATGAAGGAGAATCATAGTGGTG
Organism: Coenobita brevimanus; assembly: GCF_032717465.1. Classification (NCBI taxonomy): domain Eukaryota; kingdom Metazoa; phylum Arthropoda; class Malacostraca; order Decapoda; family Coenobitidae; genus Coenobita; species Coenobita brevimanus. The sequence continues at coordinate 5,045,163 of NC_137028.1, read as the reverse complement.
AAACGATTACAAAAGAAGAAAGACTGATAAAAGAAGAAGGAACACAAACAGATGAAAGGATGAAAAGGTGAAAGATGAAAAGGTTGTTTGAATAGACGGGGATGAGAAGTTGAAGAGGGGGACAGAAAAGAAAACGATGTGTGAGTCAGGATTGCTTCATACTCTCTCTCTCTCTCTCTCTCTCTCACATACACACGACCCTAATCTTTTCCTCTCGTTTCTTCAGCGGTCTTTCTATCATTTTTCCATCTTTTTTTCCTCACTTTTTCTTCTTTTGCATCAATAGGACACCCACTCGTCTAATGATTTTCCTGTTCTAAGTCCTCTTCACCTCTTCTCCCTCGTTGACACAGTTTTATTCTTTCGGTTCAAAGCACTTCACTTCTCTTATCGCCGTCTCTCCTCCTATGTTCACCTTCACACATTTTTTTTTACATTTTCGTACCACCCATTACCTCGTCGATCATCTCCGTCGTCGTCGTCGTCATTATCATTAACGTTACCTCACTCTGAAAATACTTCCTCCCCTCCAATACCACCACCACAATCACCACCACCACCACCACCACCACCACCTCATCCAACTCATCCTCATCCTCATCATTCTGACCTTTATACTTTACCTAAAGGTGGCAAAATATTATCTAATACAACAAAAAATAAAATTGGCGGTTGACAGGTAGGAACTAAATGTCACTGATATCATTACTACTGGCATTATAAAGTGAAGCCTCAGTCATATATCCGAGGACCTTATTTCAGTCCCTCAAATTTATCCTCAACACACCTTTAAATGGGTAAATATATACCTTTAAATGGGTAAATATACTTAAATGGGTAAATAATTATCTTTAAATGGGTAAATACATATATCAAACGTCTTGCGGTGTTTGTCATAATCCCGCCTCATCATTTACACACATGCATCCCCTTGTCTTCCCCCAACCCAAGGGCGATAAGACAAATATCATCTCTTGGTTAACGATCTTCCTCTCTTGTTTTCATCCCCCCCTTCTGTGTCTTGCTTAATGGTCACAGCTCTCTCTCTCTCTCTCTCCTTTGTCCCCTCCCCTGCCAATCCCTCTTCTTCAGCTCAGGCTTATGGAACCTAATGATGTGTCTTGGTTTAGCCACTCAGGGGTTCTTTGTGGATTTGTGCTTCTCCTCCTGCCCATTTACTTCCTCTTCCCCCTCCCCCTCTTCCATTTATCATATTTTTTCCCTTTTCTTACCTTACCTCTTCTATCTATCATTCTTTTCTCTGTTATTACCTCGCCTTTTTCTTTATCTATCATTCTTTTCCTTTTCGTACCTCACCTCTTCTATCATATTCTTTTTTCTTACCTCACCTCTTCTATCTGTCATATTATTTTCCCTCTTCTTAGCTCACCTCCTCCATTCCCTCTTCTGTCTGTCATATTCGTCTCTCTTCTACCAGAATCCCGCACCCTCTTCTTTTCTTTATTCTCTCTTTCTGCATTTGTGACTCTACTTCTTTACCCTTTCCTATTCCTTCCTTTCCTCTCTCGCGCTCCTACTCTTCTCCCTCTCCTCACCAGCCCTCAGTCTCTCTAGTCTTCTCCTCTCCGCTTAAACTCCTTGCCCTCTTCCCTGATCTTCCTTCTTCAATGTGAATATCAGGATCTGCTTTCTCCTTCCAGCCTCCTCCTCCTCCTCCTCTCTCCCTCTTCAGTCCACACTTTTCTTTTATCTCTTCTCTCCTTCCCTACTCTTTCTCTTCTACTCCCTCTTTGTGGATATGTGGTTCTCCTGCTTCTCCTTTCCTATCTTCCACCTCTCTCTCTCTCTCTCTCTCTCTCTCTTTCTCTCTCTCTCTCTTCTGGTTCAGTCAGTTAGGGCTCTCTGAAGATTTCATGTTCTTTTCACTTCCCTGCCTCCTTGCTCTCTTGCCTGTGAGTCCCTCCTTCATCTCTATTCTACTCCTTCCCTGCTCATCTTCTTCTTTCATGCCCGTCTCTCTTCATGTTCACTCACTTAGGGATTATTTCCTACCAAATGAATTTTTTGCTACGACTTCGCTCCTCTTACCAGCCTGTCCTCTTCCCCCACCCTCTCTCACTCAACTCCATTCCCATTTCTCCTCACTCCATTCAACCTTACTCCCCAACTACCCTTATCTCCTTCCCCCTTACTCATCCCCATCCCCATTCCCCTTACCCCCGTCATCCCTATTCCCCTCGTTAAACCACACCCTCATCTCCTCTTACAACCCCCATTTCCAATCACTCTTCTAACTTCTCCTTATCAAAACACTCTTTGATTCCCCTCACTTGACTCTCTATCCTATCTACAACAGACTCATTCCATTTCCTTAACCCTTTCAGTACCATGACCTCATTTTAAGTTATGTTTCCTGCTACCAGACGATTTTATTCAGCTTAGGAGGTCCCTCTGGTAGAGAAGGGGTTAAAGAAGTCTACATCTAAAGCTTCCCGTCTTAAAAGACTCTATCACAAGCTGAATAAAATCGTCTAAGATGGGGGAATAAAATATGGATGTCATCATATAAGTCTCTCTCTCTCTCGTCACAACCACCCCTTTCCTTTTCCTTCATTATTTCTATTCCCTTTTCTTCTACTTTCTCCCTCGTCCCCATGTCCGTGCTTTCCCACCCTCCCTACCCACCCACTATCTACCTGCCTTGCTATCTACCCACCACATCTACCCACCTGCCTACTAATTTACCTTCCACTCTACCCATTCACCTATCTCTCTCTCCCTATTTACTCAATCTCCCCTAATCCCTGCTACGCTGAATAAAACCGTCTGGCAGTAGCACAAACAAAATGAAAATGACATCGTACTGAAGGGGAAAAACACCTACTCACCTACCTACAGTATTTACCTAATTATCTATCTACCTACTTACCTCCTTATCCATTCATTCACTAACATACCCTCAAACTTACCTATCTACCTGCCTACTTACCTACCTACCTACCTACACATCCTTGCACTAACACACCCACCTACTTACCTACCTACCATTCCTTTTACTAAAACAGCTAATTACCTACCTATCTACCAACTTTACTACCTACTTACCTACCCATCCTTTAACTGGCATAACTACTTACCTACCTGTCTACCTACTTACCCATCTTTTAACTGACATACTTACTAACCCCTTAACGATACCTACCTCCAGTATACCTCGCTCCCCTTCCCTGGTTTCCTATTCACAAGTTCCCCTCAAAACTCTCTTCTTTCTACCCTGCATAATAGTCAGGTTTATGTATATATACATAAACGGGATAAGCCGAAATACACTTTACGCAATAATTATCCACTCTCATACACTGCTATAAATTGTTCATCCTCATACACTCTCCACCTTATACATTTTACTCAACCTCATTCATTACTCACCTCCATAACGTTACCTGATACCCCTATTCATACATTATACAAGTTTTATTCATTCCTTTATAAAATTCACAATCATATACTCATCCATTACCCACATTCATACATTATCCATCAATATATTCCCACTTTTATTCACTCATACATAATACATCCTAATATCCTTGTACAGTATCTATCTATCTATTTATCTATCTATCTATCTATTGCCAGACGCCATAATCCCGTAAGGGGTGGCCATTTGACTGAGTTATTTGTTTTACGGGGAGGGGCACTAACCCTCCACCAACCCACTTGCTGACACGTAGGGAGCACGCATGGTTTGGTTATATAGTTACCACCCAGCGTTGTAAATGGTTTCTTGGCTTTATCCAACCGCATAAATTATCCAACCCCACATACTCCCCACAAATTATCCATCCCTACATATATAATACACCCACATAAATCATCCAATCCCATTACACACTCCCCACATACATCATCCATCCCCACACACTCCCCACAAAAATCATATACCCCACATACTCGCCACATAAATTATCCACCCACACATACTACCCCACATAAAACATTAAAATGCGCGCGCACACGCGCACACACACACACACACACACACACACACGGCCTCGCACGTATAATTCTCCCCCATTTTCTGTTCCTTTTTTTTTTTTCGAGGGGGCACGGAAGTATAATTTTTTCCCTCCTATAATTGGCCCATTTGTAAACTTTCGATCTCGGGCCACATGAGAGAGGGAAGTTTGGGTGCATATTTCCCGTCTTCACCCCCCCCCCAAAAAAAAAAAAAATACCCTGGAAATTAGACAGGTGAAAAGATACGATTTATAATGACCCGAAAATCTGCTCGCTTGGCTTGGCTTGGGTGGAAAGGTGATGCGTTTTTTTTTTGCTTTGGTCCAATTTGGGTGGTTAAAATATGGTTTATCTTATTTGACTTTATTTGGTCTTACTTCTCTCTCTCTCTCTCTCTCTCTCTCTCTCTCTCTCTCTCTCTCGTATGATCGTTATATGATGTTTTAGGGTTGGAATGACTGTTTTGATCTTACTTTCATCTCTCTCTCTCTCTCTCTCTCTCTCTCTCTCTCTCTCGTAATGGACTCACTCTGGTAAATTTTTCCGGCTAACAACAACTAATTTTATTACACTCAGAAAAACCCTCGCAATCATGAAGTTAACCCTTTCACTCCCATGACGTTATTTATACTTTACGTGAACTACCACCAGATTATTATTATTATTATTATTATTATTATTTTTTTAACTTTAGGGAAACTCTCGCATTGAAGGGGTTGACAAAACTCCTCACTCATTTCTTCCATCCCTAAAGATCTTCCAAAATCTAAATAAAATTGTCAGGTGGTTTTGTAAATATAAGAAAAAAATTAAGAATGCGTTAGAAAGTTTGACGATTAAACTTTTTCGCTGCTTTGGCCTCATTCAAGTTTTTTCAGCCAGTTAGCATGTCGATTTTGTCCAACTGAGAGAAATCGTATCAAAGGGCTTCAGGCTAAGTTTCAACCTTTCAGTGGGGGAGATTTAAAAAAAAAAAAATGACCTGTAGCAGCAGAAATAAAGATGCAATGAAGGTACACAAGTGTCTGGTCTGGTATACGTGTCACCTTACGGAAAAGAGTAAGAAGTTGGTCATTCCTGTATATGCCGTCCCTCTTTCAGAATGAATATAATCGTCTTCCTGTAGTTTTTCTTCCTTAAATAAAACTATATTATTCAGCTTGCGAGAGCCCCCTAATGGTGAACAAGTTAATGAAGGATTAATCTAACAACCTCACGTTCGAAAGTCTATCCGAAGATGATTCAATTCGTCTGTCAATAGCAAGAATAAAATATAATACACGTCACCGGGCTAAAGGGGTAAAAGTCGCCACCAATAAATACGGAGCTGTCCTAATTAACGGATTTGCTGATATGGACCAACCTAGAAAATAAATTACAGTTAACACAGATTAAATTTATTTGACTCTCGGCTGCGAATTACTGACGTTGTTATATTTACCTGACCTTTTGGCTGCGAAGTACCAACGCTGTTATATTTACGTGACCTTTTGCCTGAGAATTATCGACGTTGTTATATATCTTTGATCTTTCGGATGAGAATTACAGGCGTTCTTATACTTACTTTACCTTTTGGCTATGAATTACCGACATGGCACTTTGTTTCGCTATCCGAGTGACCATTTTACTATTCTCATGAGATTTCCAGTCTACCTAACACGTCTGAATATAACAATCAATCTAGGAAAGCAGAGGAACGTCGTATTATTCAGCTTACGACGAACCGTTTACTTAACCTCACTAAACTTGACCGCAGCCAAGTGTTAACCAAGGGAAATCATGCAGTCAGGAGGGAACAATCGCACAGAATAATTATCGCTGTACAATCGCAGAGGGAGGATTACATGAAGGCGTGAGCAAGCTGTCTCTCCCCTCACTCACATTCTCCTTATTACACTCAGTTCTCTCTCTCTCTCTCTCTCTCTCTAAACACCCCTTATTTTTCTCCTGCTAACTCCATTACCCACATTTATGCATCTATGACACACTCTCTCTTCCATCCCTCGTCTGCATTAACTTTACCCCTGCAGTTCTATGTCGCGTTGAGAGCTGCGTTCTCCCCTCTTCTTGCACTTTTTCCTCTCTTTTATTCTCACTCCCTCTCTCACTTTCTCTCACTCTCTCCCTTTCTTTGTTCTTTTCTTGGCTCGTTTTCTCGTCTCTGGTTTTGTCACCCTCTCTCGTTTTAAATCTAGCTTTTTCTTTTCAGGTTAAATGTGTCTGCTTCGTTTCGTCTCCTCTCTCTCTCTCTTTTTCTCTCCCCAACAATCCATTACCTTCCCCCTTTCCTGCCCCTCCTATCCTTCTCATACATTTTCCTCCCCCTCCCTCCTCCCCTCCTCATCTGCATACCCCCCACCCCACCTCCTCCCCTTCACCAAACTTCCACCATTCTCCTTCCCTAGCAACAGCAGACCCCCCCACCCCCACCCCACAAACACCCCCCACTCATTCCCCCACCTCATCCTCCTCACCCGTATTCTCATTTACCTATTTCCAGGGTAACTAATTAAATGGTATTCGATTTTCGTTCCCTCTCTCTCTCCCCCCCCCCTTTCTCTCTCTCTCTCTCTAACTTCAAGCCCAACAAAGGAACATCTCCCCTTCCCCTCCCCCGCGCACATACACACAAACACATACATTCTTCTAAATAATGTAAACAATTTTATTTTCGCAAACAGAAGTACTGCACAGAATTATGGAACATTTTGGTACGGGAACTGCTGGATGAAGAGAACTTCCCTGTGTTGACAAACAGGCTGGAGAAATGGTACACTCAAAACATTATATATACACTACACCTTTGTAAATACACAGGATAAAGTATTCATATCTAATCAAACACCGCCAAACACACACACACACACACACACACACACACACACACACACACACACACACACACACACACACACGAGCTCATGATTGTGTTAAAGGATGCGGAAGAGTCTTATTGGCTTTACAGCTGACTGACTGGCCGGGTTGCAGGTAAGCTGACGCATGCATGGCCGCTCAGGCAGGCAGGCAAGGAGGCAGGTAGGTGAGGCAGGCAAGGAGGCAGGTAGCTGAGACAGGCAAGGAGGCAGGTAGGTGAGGCAGGCTGGCATTAAGTAGGAAGGTATGTAGGTAGGTAGATTGTAAGTAGGCAGGTAGATAATTATGTAAGTTGGTGCATAGGTAGGTAGGTAGGCTGTAAGTAAGTAGGCAATTATGTAGGTAAGCTGGTGGATAGGTAGGCAGGTGGGTAAAAGAGAACACAATCGAAATTGTAAATAAGGAATGGAATGCTGGTAAAAAGAAGAGAGGGAGGAAGAGGTTCAGGGAATGGTGGAAGGGTATGGAAAGGAAGAAGAAATGGGGACGAGAGAGAGAGAGAGAGAGAGAGAGAGAGAGAGAGAGAGAGAGAGGAAAGACGGGGTGAGAGGGTAAAAAATGAGGTGTTTACTATGGAAAAAAGGCGCATGGATTTTTTTCCCCCTTTCCTTGCTCCGGGCACTTTTTTTTTTTTTTTTTTTTTTTAGGGGTCCAGCTTTTGTTTATGTCCAACTGCCTTCCCCCTAGTTACTGCGGACCTCTCTCTCTCTCTCTCCCTCTCTCTCTCTCTCTCTCTCTCTCTCTCCTACCCTTCTCTTCTTCACTTGTTTCCTCCAAATGTTTCAACCTTCTGTATCATCTCTTTTTCTCCACTTCTCTCATTCTCTCCCTATCGTCCCTCCACTGCTCTCTCTCTCTCTCTCTCTCTCTCACCCTACTCCTTCCCTTCCTCTCCTCTCCTCTTACCTCCACTCCCTCATTCTCTCTTCCTCTCATTTCTTCTCCCCGTCCCCTTCACATTCATCCCCTATTCTTCTTAAATCCCTTATATGGGCACTCCTTCCAATCCTCCCAGGCTCTCTTCTCCTTCGTCATATTCTCAGAAGGGGCAATATAATACTTACCTAATCCTTATTTAATCGTTTTAGCTGTATTTTTCGTGTGTGTGCTCTTCCTCCCTTTCTCCTTTCCTTAATCCATCGTTAGCTTCGTTATATTCTCTCTCTCTCTCTCTCTCTCTCTCTCTCTCTCTCTCTCTCTCTCTCTCTATTTCTTAGTAAACCTCTTCCTCTAATCTTTCATGCTTATCGTTCTTGCTTCCTTCATCGTCTTTTCTTTTTTCTTGAGTTCTTCAAATTCTATTGCCCGCCCTTCCCCCTCCTTTCTTAGTTACCTTATCATTCACCCTTCCCTTAATCTTTCAATTTATTCCCTCTCCCTTCCCCTTCTTTCTTAATTAACCTCTCTCTCTCTCTCTCTCTCTCTCTGCCTTCTTTATCTCTTTCCTCCCTTCACCTTTACACAATCCTTCCCATTCCATCAAAACTTGTCTCCTCTTCCATACATGCTTCCTCCCTTGCCTCACATCATTTACATTCACCGTTCTCTTCCGCTCTTCTTTCCTTCCGCTCTTCTTTCCGCTCCAATTCCTTTGTCGTTATTTTCCCTCCTCCCATCCTCTTTCCTGCCATCCCCTGACTCTCTCTCTGTCTCTCTCTCTCTCTCTCTCTCTTTTCCTCTTGACAAACACACTGTTCCTCTCTCTCATTTTTTTTTTAACCCTAATGTTTTTCTCTCTCTCCACTTTTTCCCTCTCTCTATCCCTCTCCCCTGTTCCCTCTTTCCTCTTCCTTCTTATTCTTTCCTTCTTTTCCCACTTGTACTCTCCTTCCCACCTTTCCCTCTTCCTCAAACCCTCTCCTTCCACCATTCCTATCCTTCATCCCTCCCTCCCACTTCTCTACCTTCCCATCTATCGCATTTTATCCATCCTCTCCTCCTTTCCCACCTCCTTCCCTCTACCCCTTCCCAACTCAATTCCTGTTTCCTCTCCCTTTTTTTCCTCTCTCTACCCCTATTCGCTCTCTCTCCCAGCCTCTCTGTATCCCCCCCCTTCTCATCTCTATCCCTGCCCCCAATCTCTCTCCTCACCCCTACTTATCCCTCCCCTCCCCTCCCCTCCCCTCCCTCTTCAACCTTTTCGTCCCTCTCCATCCCCATCCCCTCTCTTCCCCATTCTCTGCTTTCTCATATCTCTCTCCCCTCTTTCTCCCTCACCTCATCCCTATCCCCTATCTCTCCCAACCTCTCTTCCTTCCCATATCCCTCTCTAACCCCAGCCTTCACCCCTTCCCACTCCAATTGTTAAACATTTTTCTCTCCCTGTGTTCTCCTTTCCTCTCCCTCACCCTATCCTCTCTTTCTCCCTACCCCTTCCCACCCCTAATCTCTTTTCTTCCCCTTCCCTTCCCATCCCTATTTCTCTTTCCTGTCTTTCTTTCCCATATTCCTAACGCTATCCCTTTTCCCTTCGTCTGCTCTCTTTTCCTTTCACTCCCATTCTCTCTACCCCTTTCCACCCATATCCTTCTTCCCTCTCCCACTCCTCTTCTTCCTTCCCTCTCCCCTCCCTCTCCCCAGCACACCTCGTATTACACAGCCTATTTGCTCCAATTACCAAGCTGCTCCCCTCAGTCTCCTCTCAGCTTCCCTCACCTCTCTCTCTCTCTCTCTCTCTCTCTCACACACACACACACACACACACACACACACACACACACACACACAAAACATACAACAGCTTTACAGAATCCATAACTCGAAAAAAAAAAAAAAAGATGACAAGGCTGATACCAAAAGTGATGGCGAAGCACGAGACAGAAAAAAAAAAAAAAAAAGCTTATAAAACACTAAAAAAATAAAGCACAATCAATCCCAACAATAAAGAATGAAGCAGAGATGTATTAAGAACAAGAACAAAAGAGAAAACGTAAACTCCAAAGAAAGCGAGAGAAAATGAAAATGAGAGAGAGGGGGGGGGGCTAGACCGAATCGATAATAATACTAATAAAATCGAAATGTGAGAAGAATCGAAAAGGGAAGAAAATCGAAGGGAAATAATGCAAGGAAACTGGGAGGGAGGGGAAAAAGCGAAGCAGGGTGGGCAAGAATTGAAGAGGAGAGGGATAGAAGATAAGGAGAAAACGTTTAAATAATAAGAGAAGAAGAGAGGAGAGGAAAAAGATTGCAAAAAGAAAAGAAGGTATGGAAATGAGGATAACAGGAAAAGGAGAGAAAAGAAGAATAAAGAAAAAAGGAAATGAGATGATAAGGAAAGGAAAAGTAAGAAGGGGTAAGGAGAAAATAGGAAAGGTGAAGGACAGATTTAGGAAACGAAAGGAGAATGGGAAAGGATAGAAAAAGGAAGAAAAGGATGGAAGGGAAATGAAAGTGATCTGAATACAAAGATGAGAAATGGAAAGCATGTCAAATGTAAGGAAACATGATGGAAAAGGAATTACTAAAAGGACAGGAAAATAAGGGTTGAAAAGGATGAAGAGAAAGGAAAGCACACACACACACACACACACACACACACACACACACACACACACACACACACACATACACACACTATCTATCTATCTATCTATTGCCAGACGCCATAATTCCATAAGAGGTGGCCATTAGACTTTGAGTTACTTGTTTTACGGGGAGGGGCACTAACCCTCCACCAACCCACTTGTTGACACGTAGGGAGCACGTATGGGTTGGTTATATGGTTACCACCCAGCGTTGTAAATGGTTTCTTGGCTTACAGGAAACCATTAGGCTTGTCACTCAATGTAAAGCCACCTGTAAATGAAAGAAAAGCAATAAGAAGTGACAGGAAAGATGGGAGAAACAGGAAGAGAGGAGGGCAGGCAAAGAAAAAGAATGATAAAGGCTAAGGAAGAAGTAGGCAGCACTACATCAAGTGACTGGATGATGGTCGCCACCACCTACCACACACACACTATACAGGAATGAAAAGTTGAGAGCAGAAAAGAAAGATGGGGAAAACTCAACACAAAAAATGACGCAGGGAAGATGAAGAGAAAGTAAAGGAACTACAAATAAAGGAGGAAGCAAAGAAAGAAAATAAACCATAAGTAACCAAGACAGCAAGAACACGAACTGCGATAAATATGAAACAGTAAAGAGGAAATGGAAAAATAATCGAGGGGTCAGATATAAGTATGGTAAACAGTATAAGTATGGAGTTGAACAAGCTATAAGGAGATCAAAGTAATAACAAAGACTGAGACAAATACCGTACATGAACAGTGGGACAGACAAACAGATAAGATAGTAATAATAACTGCTATACGTATGAACAAGATATTTACATAAATAAAAAGAAAGTGTGAATGAAAATGAATGAGAAGTTAAGAGTTAACGGGCAGATACACAGATAACAGGAAATTATTCATTCATTCATTCATTGCCAGACGCCATGTATCCCAAACGGGGTGGCCAAGGGCTTAGAGTTAATTGTTTTACAGGGAGGGGCACTAAAGAAAGGAATATACAAAGACAGATGTAATAAAAAGAGGGAATAAGGTGGACGAAAAGCTGGTTGAGTGAATGGACTTACAGATATAATGAAGCAATTATGACTGCTAAACAATAACTGGGGAGAGAGAATATATAGACAGACAGAGAGATAAAACGAAAAAACGTGCTTGGAGTGGGTAACAGGCTGCTGAAGTGCGAGGTAAGGAGGTAAGTGAGCGTGAGGGAGAGGTGAATGGGGTGGGGAGGGAGTGAATGTGAGAGGTGAGGAGGGAACAACGGAAGGATGAGGGTGATGGAAGGACTGGTGGAGGGGTGAGAGGGAAGAGGTGAGGTTGACTGACGGGAATATGTATGAAAGAAGAATGTTGGGAAGGGAAAGAGGAGAGGTGTGAGGGAAGTGATAGGAAAGTCGAGAAAAGAATGTGAATGGAGAGAGATACGTGAGAAGCGAGTGTAACTGACAGGTTATGTAAGCACCGTAAGAGGGGAGAGGGGCACGTAAGAGGAGAGAGGAAATGTTAGAGGGAAGAGAAAGACGAGAGGGGAGGAGAGGGGAGTGAGAGGAAAAATGAGAAGAAGGAAAATAATGAGAGAGGGGAGATGAGGGGAGAGGAAGAGGAGGGATGAGAGATGAGAGAGAGAACTGAGAGGAAAGGTGACAGGGGACGAGAAATGAGTGCGAGAGAAATGATAGGAAAGATGGGAGAAAAGGCAATGAGGAGAGAGGGGACGTGAGGGGAGAGAAAGAGGAGAGATGAGTGAGAGGGAATTGAGAGGAGGGGTGAGAGGGGAGTGATAGGTGAGTAAGAGGTCCCTGTCACCTGAGTCAACACTATGGCCGCAACCAGACACCCCCCCGCCCTCAAAAAAAAAAAAAAAAAAAAAAAAGTGGGGGGTAGGGAGGAAAATGAAATCCCAAATGAAAACCACGCCAGCTGATGATGATAATACCGAACCACATCGTCGTGGGTTTAGGAGGCTCCGGGACAATTTATTTTCTGCTTTTTACGTAAGGTTATTTAACACTCTCAAGCTCCTACACTCACTCACAGCTCAATAAAATCGCCTGTGTTAGTCGAAATACATTAATAAAGTTGTTCTGACCCATGAGAAAGTAAATGATCAAAATATTCTCACTCTTCAGCACTAAGCTATTATATGAGATACGTCGAAATTCAGTGCTAGAGCTGTTCCGACGATGACAGGGTTAAGAGTCACGGAACTAACACTCAGGCTCCTATAATCACTCTACCAAATATAATCGTCTGGGTTTACCTAGAATATAATGCTGTGCTGGGCCGATTATGAGAGGGATTAGCGAATTACACCTTAATCACTACTAATTATAATCGTCTGGATTTAAATACAATGCTGTGCTGTTCCGATTATGAGAGGGTTTTTGCCTATCACACCTTAGTCCACGTTTCCCGAGCTGAGTAAATCGTCTGGCGTTAAACACACGTCCTAGAACAGCAAACAGGAGAAAGCGGAGGCTGTTTAATCGTCTGGTGATAGCAAGATAAAATAAAGAAAAAGAAAAGATTTGTTTATATAATTTTCAATATTAACAAAACCTAAATAACAAACCGGTAGAAGAGATTGTTATATACCGTGACGTGTGTAGAGACAAAAACGTAAGGATGAGACCCAAATAAATATAATAAACCCGAAAAAAATAAAATAGTTTCTGTGATGATGGCCAAGTGGGGAATGGCGGGAGAAAGAAAGAATGGCTATTGCTATTACTTCATCTATTTCCCATCTGGAGGGCAGGGGTCCGGGGCTAGGCGATTAAGTCCTGGCATTATGGGAGCGACAAGGAAGGTGGAAGAATGGGCAGGATAATGGATGAAGAAGTACGAGAGAGAGAGAGAGAGAGAGAGAGAGAGAGAGAGAGAGAGAGAGAGAGAGAGAGAGAGAGAGAGAGGGGGGACAGCTGGGGGTATGGGGGGTGACAAAAACACTAGCTTCAAAGGCTGACTGTAAAAATTTTAATTCCTTCCACGGGGCGGGGGGGAGAGTAGGAGGGGGCGCTGTGGAGAGAAGAGGGGGAGAAGACGAAGGGTGAAAATGAGAGGACGGTGAAAGAAAGAAAGGGAGACAACGGTGAAAGGGGGAAAGGAAACGACGGTGAAAGGAAGGGAGGACACGACGGTGACGGGGGGAAAGGAGGGAACTGTGAAAGGGGAAAAGAAGATGACGGTGACATGAGGGAAGGATACGACGGTGAAAGGGGAAAAAGCGACAGCGGTGAAAGGGGAAAAAAGAGACGACGGTGAAAGGGGGAAAAGAGACGACGGTGAAAAAGGGAAAGGGGATGATAGTGAAAGGGGAAAAGGAGAAGACGGAGGGTAAGAGGATACTATAAAGAGAAGACAAGAAATAGGGGGTGAACAGGATACGTACAGGAGAGCCTGGCATTGAGAAAAATATTGAGGAGGGAGGGATATGGATTCTTCTTGCTACCATAGGACTTTATTGAGTTTACCAGAACCCCCAGTAAAGGAGTTAATGAAGGATTTACTAGTATCTAATCCCTCCGGTGCGAAAAGTCTGTCCCATTCTGCATAAAATCGTCTTAAGATGGTAATAAGAACTAAATAAAATCGATGAATTGATGGAGTTAAGATGATGCAGAATGAAAGTGCTGAAAGTGTGGATCTGCAAAGGGGCGTACTGGGGAGACGGGGCAGAATTGGGATGGGGGGAGAGGGGGGGGGAAATAGAGTGCATGAACTTGGTGACCTCGAATATGTTTGGGGGAAGCGACGTCCCATCGGCATTCAGCGGGTGGATGTAAAGTCGGATGCGTATTATCATTATCCAGAGAAGAGGAACTAAATTTTTTCTTACATTCTTTATTCACCATTCAGTACAAGCCTTAATATCCTTGGGAATGATGCCCCTCCAAAAGCTGAATGCCTGTAACAGCGGTTTCTTTCACATATCTTCAAACAAGAGAAAACTAAAAATCAAGATTAGTTTAAGCTGAAAAGCTGAACAACTTGTTTTAGACTGGAGGCCGTAGACAGTAGGAAACAAAGACTGAGACAAACTTACACAATTGTTAAATCGTGAGCACGAAGGACTGAGGATATCAATTAGTTCTTGCATTACAGAGCCGGACAAGAAATAAGTGAAAGTGTGTGTAATTATTAAGGCACAGAAATACAGAGATCAAACTCAGTGGGCAGGGTCAAGGGTCAAAATATAACAGACTGGGGTTAAGTCACAAATACGGTGGCAAGAAATGAGGGCCAGAGTAGAGGTGGAAAATAAGGTTTGAAATGTAGAATAGGGTGGAGATTCTTATATATTTCTAATTTATTTCTTGTATTCACCATCACCATCATCATCATCATCATCATTATTATTATTATTGTCATTATTATTATTATTTTCAGTGACTAAAGCTACAACAGAAGTTAAATTATAGAAGACGGGATCCCTAAACTGAGGAAAGGGGGAGGAATTTGGGGTCGGGAAAGATAATACGACAAGGAAAACCAGAGTCAGGGGTGAACGTATAATTGCCGGAGTAAATGTCAGAGATATGGTGGCAAGAAGTGAGGGGCAGACATTGTATTCCGAGACGGGAGTATGAGCTCAGGAGGCATAAATGTAAGAAGTCACTGTGCAAAAAAGCAGACTATCATATCTTGCTGCCACACTTCACACTACCACACTTTACACTGCCACACTTCACAATGCCACACTTCACAATGCCACACTACACTGCCACATTTCACACTGCCACACTTCACACTGCCACATAAGAAGTCACTGTGCAAAAAAGGAGACTATCATATCTTGCTGCCACACTTCACACTGCCACACTTTACAATGCCACACTTCAAACTCACAAATCTTACACTACCACGTCTACAACTGTAACATTTCTCCCTTACACATCTTATACTACCATATCTGAAACTGCCACACTTCATACTCAAATCTTATACTAATTTACACTTCACACTGCCACACTTCAACCACAAATCTCATCCTACCACACCTAAAATTGCCACACTCACATTTACAAATCTTACACTACCACACCTGAACTACCACACTTCACACTGCCACACTTCATTCACAATTCTAACACTACCACACCTAAAAACCGTCACGCTACACACTGTCACACTTCACATTCGGACACATTACACTGTCACAACACATTACACCACACACTAGCACACTACACACTCAACCACATCACACTGCCATACTTCACACTCATCTACCACACACTGCCACAAATAACATCTCATTACAAATTAAGGAAACAAGAGAGAAATACTTAAAAAATTCGACAAATAGGAAAATAATAAAACCCAACAGAAAGTAAAGGAAATATACAAAATTCGGCAATGGTAAAGCAAAACCTACCAAAATTAGTGAACATAAAACTCGGAAAAATAAAGGATGGAAACAAACCCAATAAAATAAGTGAAAAAAAACGATACCTAACAAAACAAATGTAAATAAACAAAACATGAAAAAACTGTAAAAATAACTAAGCACGACAAAACAAAGGAAACAAAACCCGAAAAATAAAGAGTAAAAAAATCCGACAAAAGTAAAATACCAGAATAAAAAAATAAAAAAAAAAAATCTTATAATTAATACCGGCAAAAATGAAGGAAAAAAATAATCCACTAAAAATAATAACCTGAAAACCCGATCAAATAAAATAGTAAAATAATCAAAGCAAGCAAAAACAACAACCGAATAAATAAAGGAAAAGTAAAGGAAAAATAGAATCCAGTTTGTGAAAATATGGGGCGTGAGTTGGGTTTAGGCCTTTGTTGACCTCGCCTGGTGAAAGCAACAGGTCGTTCTCTCTCTCCCTCTCTCTCTCCCTCCCTCCCTCCCTCTCTCTCTCTCTCTCTCTCTCTCATTCCACCTCTTACTTCTTTCCTCCTTCTCCACCCCACCTCTCTCTCTCTCTCTTCTTATCCCACCTCTTAATTCTTTCCTCCTCCTCCTCCTCCATCCCACCTGTCTCCTCCCATCATCCCCTTCCGGCAGCCCATCTCTCTCTCTCTCTCTCTCTCTCTCTCTCTCTCTCTCCTCAACCTCCTCCATCCCACCTGTCTCACCCATCACCGCCTTCCGTCAACCTCTCTCTCTCTCTCTCTCTCTCTCTCTCTCTCTCTCTCTCTCTCATCACATCCTACCTGCAACCTTCAACCTCCATCCTTTCAACTCATCGTCCTTACCTGAAACAAAAGAAAAGAAAAAAAACTCAGTGTTTTAACATTAACGAAGAAAACAGCAACATCCTACATTATTATTTTAAACAATATAATCAACTTTAAAACAGAAATTAACAAAAAATAAATAACAATACAATAACCTATCTTTTAAATATTATTGAAACTCTCGCTATCTTTACAATTACAAAAAAAATACAAGAAAAAACAAGCAATTTTTTAGTAACACTAGAAGTACAATTATACTACCAAAAATAAAATAAAACAGTTGTCCTGTACTTGCACTAAAAATACACTAATTATAAATGGAAAGAAAAGAGTCATTATATAACACCCACAGTAAGAGTACAGATATTTTTGTTCAAGTGCGATGTAATTAATTCTCATCTACATAATTATTCTCGCATTAGATTCCAAACCACAACTCATTAACAACACAGAAATAATGGGAGATGTGTTAAAATGTTTCTAGAATCTCACAGGAACTGGAAAAGTAATTTGATAAAGTATTATTATGTGTCCAGAATATTACAGTAACTGAGGAACAAAATATGACCCTTCGCTCTTCTCTAAACTGGCTAGCCTAGTTACATTTCAGTCTTAACTACTAATTTCCGGAGACAGAGAGAGAGAGAGAGAGAGAGAGAGAGAGAGAGAGACGAACAGACAGACAGACAAAGAACCATAAAAAGTCATTAACAAACCAAATCCCCAAACAATTATTTTCTCGTCAGTAAAGTTTGCATCCAGAGATAACCAAGTGCGTCCTAGGAAAAGAAAAACGGGAAATAAATAACAGGAATGAGGGATTTATTTACAGGATAATTGAAACCCTATTTTTCCCAGGATCGTGTAGGCTAATGAGAAAACTTTGGCCCGCCTTTGGTTATTTGTTGTGGGTAATTAATTTGATGAATGGCTACGTTCTCAATGCCTTGGTGTTAATGGGGGTAAATTGTTTGAGGCAGTGGCGTGAAGCTTTGGTCGTGAGTAATGGTGGTGGTGAGGATTACAATATTATTATATAGCAACTGTAACTTTGGCAATGATGATGATGATGATGATGATCTTAGCAATCGTAACTTTGGCAATGATGATGATGATGATATTAGCAATCGTAACTTTGGCAATGATGATGATGATGATATTAGCAATCGTAACTTTGGCAATGATGATGATGATGATGATATTAGCAATCGTAACTTTGGCAATGATGATGATGATGATGATGATATTAGCAATCGTAACTTTGCTAATGATGATGATGATGATGATGATGATGATGATGATGATGACGACGATGATGATATTAGCAATCGTAACTTTGTCAATGATGATGATGATGATGATGATGATTCTTTGGCCTTTTTCCCCCCATCATCATCATCATCGTTATCATCATCATCATCATCATCATCATTCATATACTTCGTCCGCGACTTCCTTCATTCCCTCTTTTTCTTCTCCCTCCTCTTCCTCCTCCATCTGCTTCTTCTTCGCCCTGCTTCATTCCTTACTCTTTTCTTCTTCTTTTCCCACTCCCTTCTTCTTCTTCTCCTCCTCCTCGTTTCTCAGCACAAACATTTGCATTAACGTGAGAGAAAAATTCTAACAATAACATTTCTCTCCCCTCCCTTTCACACGCCTCCAACCAACCTCTCTCTCTCTCTCTCTCTCTCTCCCTCTCATTTTTTACGTATACTTCCTTCTTTTCTTCCTTTACACACGCCACCTACAACACATAATTATTTCCTTTTCTCTATATTTTATTCTCTACAATGATAAATTCTGAACATTATTATTTTTCTTAGCTGGACCTTCTTTTATTTGCTAATTTCCTTTTATTCTCCGCCGTAATCTTTCTTTTTTTTTCTTCTTCTCTTCCATCCTCAACCACCATATCCTCCTTTTCCTCCTCCACTTCATATCCTATAATACTCTTTTCTTCTTTTTCTTCTTCTTTCTTCTCCCCTCCCTTTCTCAAGCCTAATTCCAGTGTGATTTTTCTCTACCTATATTTCACTTAACAACCTGCTCTTTCTCATTCTCCTCTTCTTCCTTTTTATTCTTTTTCATGGCAGTAATCTTCACACCTTCTATTTTTATTCTCTCCATTACCTTCTTTCTTCCTTTACCTTCTCGCTTCCTTCACTCTTATCGATTTCCTTTCCTTCTCCTTCTCTCTTCTTTTTCCATCCTCCTCCCTTCTCTTCCTTCCCCCTCTTTTGCTAAGCCTCTTCCTCGTGTTTTTCTAACCCTCTGTTATTCTTGATCATGTTTTTGTTTTCATTTCACTTGAGATCTCTCCTCCTCCTCCTCCTTTTTCTTCTTCTTCTTCTTCTTCTTCATCATCATCAGCAGCAGCATCAGTAACACCAGCACCATCATCATCATCACCATTATTATCTTCTATCCTTCTTTGGCATGTCTCCCTTTTATGTATTTTTCCATTTTCTTCAATTAATTTCATTCGTTGTCTTCGATTTTTCCTTCTTCCACGATATCCTCCGCCTCCTGCTCTTCTTTTCCCCGTACCTACTCCTCCTCCCCCTTCCTCCCGTGCTTCTCCTCCTCTCCTCCTTCCTCCCGTGCTACTCCTCCTCCAGCTCCTCCTCATTTCCTCCGGCCCCCTCCTAACTTCCCTCTCCACTCCGGAAAAATTCAAGATAAACACGTGTTCTCTCTCTCTCTCTCTCTGTCTCTCTCTCTCTCAACTTCAGTTCTTACGGTTTTCTCAATATTCAAAAGTTTTCTGCTTCCCCTTTACTTCGATTTGGCCTCCCAATTCCCTCTCTCTCTCTCTCTCTCTCATATTCAATTTCTTTATCAAGTCTTCTCTCATCTCTCTAACTCCTCTTTTTTTCCTTTTTTCTTTCACAGCCATTCGTTCTCGCTCTTTGATCTGCCTTCTCTCTCTCTCTCTCTCACTCTCTCTCTCAATTTTTCTTCTTTATTTCTATTGTTTTCTGCATACGTCTCATCTTTCTTTTCTCTTTTTTATATTGTTGCCACACCTCTATTCCTGTACCTCCCTGCTCCACTTCCTTCTTTATATGGCTTCAATCACTCCTTTCCTCTTCCTCTTACCTTTTCTTCAGGTCTGCCCTATTCTATTTCTTCGTTAGTGCATTTTCTTTTCTTCCCCTTTCTCATCTTCTGGTCACTCGCCCTCGCTTCCCCCCCTCCTCTAATTTTTCTTCAATTCACTGATAATTTTCGCTCTGTATTCTTTCTTCGTTGCATTTCTTCCTCATGAGATCTTCCCGTCTTCCCGTCCTTCTTTCCTCTGCGTTATCCTTTTCCCTTCTTTCTCGAGTTTCCTCTTTCTTCCGTGTAATTCTCATTGTTCTTCCCTTCTTTCACTTTTTCTTCTCACTCTTTCTCTCTCCTGTCTCACCCTCATTCCTTTTTTCATCGCTTCGTAATTCACTTTCTCTCTTACTCCTTCCCGTGCATTCTCTACCTTTTTCTTGGCACAGTCTTCTCAGTTTCTTTTACTTCCTTCCTTTCTCTTTCATTCTTTCTTTTTTCTTTCTTCATTTCTTCCCTCCTTTCTTTATTTTTCTTCCCCGTCTTTTTCTCTCCTGTTTAGTTCTCTACCCCATCTCATCTGTTTTCCAAAAAATATACGAGTAACTTTATCTGGTCCTCTTTCCCTTGCTTCCTCTATCTCTCTTACCTTGTGTCCTCCATTTCTCTTTCCTCCCCAACTTTTCCATTCCTGTTACATCCTTCCTTCTCTATTTCTTCCTTTAAAAATATTGCTCCCGCCTTTAATATCCCTAAACTATCCGTCTCACTTTCACTCCACTTTTCATTTTTCTCCTTACCCTCTTTTTCAACCATCTCACTGTCTATCCTTTTTTTTATTAACTCCACACTTAAGTCAATACTCCTCTTTCAATTTCTTTACCTCGCCCTCCGCATTTTCTCCTCCACCTCATCCTCTCCTCTCTCCATCTCGCTCTCTTATCCTCTCTTCCTCACTCTCCAGCTCCATTTCCTCTCTCCTCTTCCGCCCCCCTCGCCCTCTTCCTTCCCACCACAACCTTCGCCCCCCGACCTTTCTACACTCCTGTTTACTGTGTTATTCCCGCCAACCAAATTATTTTTTCCCACTATCTCACAGCTTTCTCTCTCTCCCTCTCTCTCTCATACTCCCCAGCACTTTTCCATCCCCTTGCTCTCCCTTTTCTTATTCCTGTCACCCCCCTCCTTCTCCTTCCCCCCCTCCTCCTCCTCCTTTCTATTACTTACATCTTCCTTCACTCCTCTTGTCCTTTGTCTTCCTTCTTCTCACATCTTTTCTCTCTCCTCTTGCCTTTTGTTTTCCTTATTCTCCCTCCCTGTCTTCCTTGTCCCACTTTTCCTCTCGCAACCTTTGAGTTCTATTCTTTCCCACTCCCCTTTTTCTCTTCTCCCATTTTTATCTACATCCAGCCTCCTTCTCACCCTCTTCTTTAACCATTCTTCTTCTCTTTCACAATATCATCATCTCTTCCTCTTCCTTCCCCTCCCTATCTCTCTCTCTTCTCACTTCTCTCCCTTCCTACTTCCTGCACTTCTCCCCCTCTCCTCTTTCTCTTCCTCTTCCTTTACCTCCCTGTCTCTCTCCCTTTTCATTCCCCATCCCTCTTACTTCCAAACCTTCCCCCCCCCCTCTTCTTCTCTTATTCCTCTTGCTCACTATACTCTTTTTAAACACCCATCACTCTTCATTTTCTGTAATTAAAGAACAGGTGTTTCTATTAAGGCCAGACCACCTACAAAGGATCGTAAGGTCTGTGTGGCCAGTAGCTCTATGTAACTCTGCAATTTCTCTCTCTCTCTCTCTCTCTCTCTCTCTCTCTCTCTCCAAACTAATATAATGTAAAGCTTTCCATGTATGTTTGTCCATGCGGTATTGTGACTGTTGTTGGAAGCAGACCAATATAGACCACGGAAGTATATTGCTTTAATTTGTTGGAGTGGATTCGCTTAATAGTGGTGAGAGAGAGAGAGAGAGAGAGAGAGAGAGAGAGAGAGAGAGAGAGAGAGAGAGAGAGAGAGAGAGAGAGAGAGAGAGAGAGAGAGAGAGAGAGAGAGAGACTTGTTGGACAACTGCATTTTTTGCATACCATCCTCTACTTTTTCTTCTTCGATCTTCTCTCCCTCTGCCATCCACACTTCTTATTCCCCTATCTCCCTTTCATTCCCTTCTCCCCTCACACCTCTCCCCCTTCCTCCCACTCTCCCCTGTGTCTCCCACCTCCTCCCCTTCCTCTCCCCCATTCTTTCACTCTTTCCCTCCACCTCCTCCAATCCTTTACTGCTTTTCCATCCGGGTAACTACCTTAGAGAATAGTTATCATAGTTATAACCTATCCTACAGCAAGCAGCCTCACCATAACTAGGTCTAATGCTGTTCACCTTCTTTGTAGTCCCTCCCTCATTCCCTTCCCCACCTCCTTCCTTTCCCTCCCTCTCCCACTTCCTCCAATTCGATTCCTTTCCTCCTCTTCTCAAACTCTTTTAATTCTACCTTCCCTCCCTTCTCTCCTCTCTTTCTCCCTTTGATCCCTTCAGTCTCTCCCTCTCCAATTTCCCCTCCCTCCCTCCCTCCCTTTTTTACCATATCTCCCCTAGCAATTCCTCTGAGTCTCCCTTCCTTACCGTTTCCGCCCCTCCTTTCCCTCTCTATTTTCTTCCCCCTGTCGTTCTCTTCATCTTTTCCCTCCCCATCTTCTCCTCCCTCCCTTCCTTTACCACATCTCCCCTCGCATCTCCTCTTAACTTCTCTCATTCATTCTGGTTCCCCTTCTTTTTCTCCCTTACTCCCTCCTCCAACCGCTTCCCCTCACGCCCCCAGTTCTCCTCTCCCTTTTTCCTTTCCTCTTCTCCTCCCTAACTCCCTCTTTCACCTCTTTCTGCCTCCTCCTGACCATCCTTCCCTCCCACTTCCCATCCCTAACTATACAACTTCCTCCCTCGTTCCCCCTTTCTTTTTTACCTTCTCCCTCCCTTCCTCGGCTGTCACCACCTTCATTTCCCTTAATGTTGCCTCTCCCCTCAACTCTCCCTCTCTCTCTCTCTCTCTCTCTCTCTCTCTCCCCACTTTACACAGCCCATCACACACACACTTTTCCCCCACCACTCCCTCCGTCCCCTCCTTACTCACCCTCTTTCACTCTTCCTAACATCCACATCCATAATCTCAACATTCCTTCTTACATCCTTTCACACACACTTTCCTTTCAACCCTCTCGTTCACATTTTCCTCACTCATATCCCCTCTTCCAGTCTCTGTTTCTGTCTGTCTGTCTCTGTATCTGTCTGTCTGTCTGCCTGTCTGTCTGTCTGTCTGTCTGTCTGTGTCTGTCTGTCTGTCTGTCTCTCTCTCTCTCTCTCTCTCTCTCTCACACACACACACACACACACATATTCTCATCCTCTCTCTCTCCAAAGCCTTCTCTTCTTATCTTTCACACTCTCCCTCCTGCACTTCCTCCGCACCCTCCCCATAATTCATGCTCTCTCTCTCTCTCTCTCTCTCTCTCTCTCTCTCTCTCTCTCTCTCCACGATTCCAGAAAGCCTTGTCTTTTTCCCCCCTTCTTTTTTTTTTTTCTCGTTTCTCATGTTCTTCCACCAAAGTTCCTATTGAGAAAAAAATAATAAACGTATGAGAGAGAGAGAGAGAGAGAGAGAGAGAGAGAGAGAGAGAGAGAGAGAGAGAGAGAGAGAGAGAACTGCACACTCCCCAGGGAAAACAAGGAGAGAGAGACACTAGCAGAGGGAGGAAGTAAGCACAGGTGACATGGGAAAAAACAGGAACGATAATAAACAGGGGAAAGGACGGTGGCGGAGAGAGAGAGAGAGAGAGAGAGAGAGAGAGAGAGAGAGAGAGTCAAAACGTAAACAAATCAAGAAGTCCCAAGAATATATAAAAAACTAAAAAATATATGGCAGTGAAGAGTAAAAGGACCTAACGAAAAATTAACAAGAAAAAACATATAAAAGAAAGCGGAAAGTGAAGGCTGACAATGAAAGTAAGAACAAGAAAGAGGAAAAAAATATATGTCCATGAAAACACCGATAAAAACAGGAAAAAGTAAAACACAAGTGCATGGACGGAAGAAAAAGGAAAAAAAAAAAAGTGGTGTATGAAAAGAGGGTAAGAAGGAAGAAACTGAGAATGCATGTAACAGGAAAATTAACACACACACACACACACACACACACACACACACACACACACACACACACACACACACACACACACACAAAATAAAAACAGGCTGAGATATGCCATGGAACTAGAAAAAGCAATTGTAAAAAAAAAAGGAAAATATGCAAACAGAGAAAGTGGAAAGTAAAAACAGAGAACAAATATAAGAGGAGGAATACTGGAGAGGCAAAATTCAAGAAATATCAACAAAAATATAGAGACACAGTCCAAGTGATGGCAAGAAAAAGGAATGTAAAAAAGAATAAATGGTGTATAAAGTATAAACACACACACACACACACACACACACACACACACACACACACACACACACACACACACACATACACGGGCAAGGAGGTTGATTAATAAGAATCACGAAAATGGTAAGAGTCGGAAATGAAATAATCACACACACACACACACACACACACACACACACACACACACACACACACACACACACACACGGGGAACGAAAAAGAGGGGACAGGGGAGAGAGGGAACAAGAGGAAAAGGGCCCCCCCCAAAAAAATGTTATAGTAAGGACAGGAAGCAAAAGGAGCAAAGCAGGAAGAGGAAGAAAAAACAGAAAAAAAAGGGGAAGAAGAAAATTGAGGAAAAGGAAGATGACAAAGGAAGGTGAAGAAACTGATGGGCCAAGGGTGGAGGAAGATGAAAAAGGAGAAAAAGGAAGATGAGAAAAAAGGTGAAAAAAAAGATGGGTAAGAAATGGAAAAGTGGGCAAAAAAGAGAAGTAAAGTGGGCGAAGGAAAAACAAACGAAAGGAGAAGCAGAACGAGGAGATAAAACAACGAATACAGGTGAGAGAAAAATGTGCAGGAAATCAGGGGAGGATGAAGAAAAGGAGGAAGGGTTGAAGAACAGGGGAAAGGTAGAAACAGAGAACAAATAACAAATGCGAGAAGCCGAAGCAACAGTGTCAAAACAAATTAAACATGTTGCGAAAAGGTTGGGGGGGAAAGTGATGGGAAAACTAGAGAAAAAATTGGAGGAGGAAAAAGAAAAGGTGGAGGAGGAAGAAGAAAAAGTGGAGGAGGAAGAAGAAAAGGGAAGCAAACTAATGAAATGGTAAAAACGCGAAAAGAGTGGAGAACTAAAAGAGAGTAAAAAGCGGTGGAGTAACACTCGAAAAATTAGTAAAAAAAAAAAAATGAGGGAAACCTGGGAGGAAAAGTTTAGAAAAATATGGAGGAAAAGGAGGAAAGAGGGAAAATATGGAGGAAAATTTGTAAGAGGTAAAACTCGTAGGAAAACAAAAAATGCGGGGAAAATGTGGAGGAAAAACTGGAGGGAAAAAAGGACAGGAGGGAAACTGATTAGGCTTGCCCCTCCCCTAGATCCATCACTTTCTTTACAGGTCTTCCACGACCGAGGAGAGATGTGGTTTCTCTCTCTCTCTCTCTCTCTCTTTATTTACCCCTCTTCTCCCAACCCTTCACTCTTCCTTCTGTCTTCCCTTCCGACAGTCATAACTTTATTTGGAGGTAATCAGGCGAGGTGAGATTCTTGCTACTCTCTCTCTCTCTCTCTCTCTCTCTCTCTCTCTCTCTGTCATATACTTTCTACCTTTGTTATATATTTTTCCCTTTCGACAGTACAGTCCTAGAAGATGCTGATTCTCACTATTTTCTTGTACAGCTGATTGTCGGAATGCCTGGATGGTTGGGAAGAAGACTGCATTCCCGTTCCTAAATTTTCATCACTCTTTGACTCCTACAAAACCGATGACGAGGTAGTAATGATGATGATGATGATGATGATGATGATGATGATGATGAACCAACAACTGGGCCTGTGTTGACGGTTCCGTGATAAAGCTGCCCTCCCTGCTTCTAACTCCACTATACAACCAATGTTTTCGTTAGGTACAGCCTGTGTTTTGTTATGAATTCTGAAATGGAACCGGGTAACCTGATTCGTTCACGGTTAATCCAGATACCCGTGAAATGGCAAAAACAATAACAACAGCAACCACACACACACACACACACACACACACACACACACACACACACACACACACACACACACACACAATTTCACCCCTACTGTTCCCTATATATTCTAACTTACTATTTTAATTTCCTAACTACTTCCTCTCTCATTTTTCACGTCCCATGGTTCAGAGGCTTTACTATTCTCTGCATTCTAACTTACTAATTTTTTTCCTGACTACTTCTTCCTTCAAATCCATCTCATTTTTCACGTGCCTCCGTTCAGTGGCTTCATGACCCTTCACCTCGTTACGCACACCACAAATTCTGTGCGGAGAGCCTGGCCAACCTGATAGTAGCCCTCCTCTTTCACACATGAGGGACGCCGTCATCTATAATATCCAACACTATCTTGCGGCCACATCCCTACACTTCACCCTCTACAGTATATGTATTACCCTCTGCAGTATATATATTATGCTCTTGGATTTTTCACGGCTTGATCTTTCTTTAATTCCTCCCTATTCTTTTGGCTGTTCCTTCTGCCTCCCTTTATTCCAGTGTCCTCAGTAGGTAACATCTATATATCGTACCTCTTTTTCCCTCTGTATGCATCTCTCTCTCTCTCTCTCTCTCTCTCTCTCTCTCCACCTTCCTCTTCCTAGCCCGTACCTCCACTCCCTCGCTCAATCTTGCATTTTCGTCTATAATTTTCCCTTTTCTCAGGTTCCTGGCGATATTTTCCTATTTTCTCGCTCACCGGTTATCGATTCTCTCTATATATCTCTCTATTTCCCTGCTCATTAATCCTGTCCCTTCATTTCTTCTCTGCATGCTTTCCTCTTCTTCCCTCACACTTCTTTTCCTCTTCCACACACACTGGGGCAGCGTGATCAACAGTATCTCTCACTATCTCGCCATCTCTCTTACCCTGCCCAGCCTATATCTTTACGTTTTCCCCTTCCTTTCCTTTTTCTCTTCCCCCTCTCATTCCTTACATTTTCCTTCCCCCTCTCTTAAATTCCATGCAGTCCTCACTACCTCTCTTTCACATCCCTCTTTCCCAGCTATAGTTTTATTTCCTCGACATGTTCCTCTTTCCCCTTCCCTCTCTCCTTGCATTTCCTCACTCCCTACTCCTTCTTCTCCCCCGCCCCCATAAGTCTTTCCTTCTGCTTCCCTGCCTTTCATTGTTTTTACCCATTACATTTTTTCATTTCTCTTCTGAACTCCTTGCTCATATTTTTTCCTGATTTTCTGTCTCTCAATCATCAATTTTCCCTATATCCCTCTTCACTCCTCTTCCTTTCTCCCTATTTCTCTTTTCTTTACCTACACACATTTTTCGTTCGCCTCTGTGTTCCTTGCATATAGTTTCCTCAGTGTCCATTGCTTAGCCACCTGTTTCCTCTGTATTTCTCTGTCCTCTCTTCATTTTTTCTCTATTTCCCTTTTCTTTCGTAATACTTGGTCTTCTTCAAACACGGGGGAAGCAGAATCACTTGAATCCCTTCCTATCTCCCCTTCACATCCCTCTTTTTACCCTCGTCACTTTTATACCCTTTACGTTTCCCCTTTCTCTTTCAATCTCTTTCTACCTATTCTTTATTTTTTACCCTTCACCCTTCTCTTTTTTTTCTTTCATAAATTCTTCAGTGTCTCCCCTCTACGCATTCCTTTTTTTCGCTTTCCTTCATTTTTTTTGTCTTAATATTCTTGCGATTTTATTTTCTATGGTTTCCTTCTTCCCTTCTTCTTCCTTCCAAAAACTTCTCTCTTCCCCTGTAGCGTCTTATTTATTTACTTACTTATTATTTATTTTTACATTCTTATCTCTCCCCCTCTGTCTCTCTCTCTCGTCCTCTACATCCCTCTTTCCTCTCCTCGTTTTCCTTTACGTTCCTCATTATCTACCCTCTACATCACGTTTTCCCTCGTCAGTTTTTCTCCTCTCTTCTTCTTACATAATTATAATCCTCTATCCATTAATAATTCACGATCTGTTCACTGTTATTTTTTTTTTATCCTTCCCATCTTTTTATTGTTCCTTATTTTGTTCCTCTTCTTTTTGTTTTTCCCTCTACAACCCTCTTCGCAGTTATTAATTTTTCTTATCTGTTCTTTTTTTTTTACCAACTACCTCCTCATCTTTTTCTAAATTCTCCTTTCTGCCCCTTTACATATATGCATCTCTTTCGTTTTCAGTCGTCCATTCTCCTCTCATCCCTCTTTCTCCCTCTTCGTTTTATTTCTCCCATTCTCCTGATCAATAACCCCTATCTCCCATTCATTTCCTCTCTCTCTCTCTCTCTCTCTCTCTCTCTCTCTCTTCCCTCCTGCCCTGCCAGTATCTCTCTCCTCCATTCTCTCACTCCCTCCATTTTTCCCTCCTCTCGACATTTTCCCCTCCCCCTCCCCTTCCCTGTCTCCTTGCATATATTCCCCGCTATCTTCCCCTCCACTCGCTCAATCCTTCCGCTTCCTCTCTTTTCCCCTCTTTTCACTTTTCTTTTCCCCTCACGCTTTCGTTTCACATAATTTTGTTTTTCCCCTCTCCACCTCCTCCTTCCTTCTTAGTATGTTTTTTATTTTCATTTTCTTATACACCTTTTTCGTTCCTCTTTTTTCCCTCTTCTTCCTGGTACACACACACACACACACACACACACACACACACCTCTTTTTCCCTTTCCACTTGTTTCTTTTCCTCTTGATCCCTCTTTCCCTCCTCTTGATTTTCCTTTTCCCCTCCAGCTTTTCTCCTTTTTTTTTTTCCCCAACTCCTCCTCCATTGCAGACATTCATTCCCCCCTTTCACCTGTTTTTCCCACTATTCTCTTATGCGTGATCTCTCTCTTCTCTCTCTCTCTCTCTCTCTCTCTCTTATATACTTTCATTCAACTAACCTTCTTCTCCCCTTCACATAAAGCAGGACCTGCAACTACTTCCGCTTTATATCTCCACTGGCTTCTCCTAACTTCTCTCTTCCTCCTGTTATCCCTTTTCCTCCCTTTCTACCTTCCCTTTACTCTTTATTCTCCCTTTTCTACCGTCATTCAATTCCACCTCGTCTCCCTATCACAAAAAGCAAGAATATATAGCCAGTTCACTTTATTTTCTTCAGTCTCTCCTAACTTCCTCTCTCCTTCCTCCCTCTCACCTTATTTCCGTTTTTTTTTTTTTTTCCCTTTCTTATTTCATTCACTTGCTCTTTTTCTTCCTCTCACATACAGCAAGGGCATAAAGTCTCCTTGCTTTATTTTCTTTAGTGTCTCCCAAATTCTAATCTCCCTTCTCCCTCTCCTCACATCTGCCTCTTCCTCCCTTTTCTACTTTCATTCAGTTTCTCGTCCTCTTTCTCACTTCCATTAGACCTTATTCTATACTCTGTTTACTTTAACTTGGCGTAAAATTGCCATCTTTCCTCCCTGAATGCTAAACCGTGACAAATTTCAACATGAAAATATGGTGCTAGTCACGAAGAAGTGCTACGGAAAGGATACAGAATCGGGGCACTGTCTTATTGTGCCATTAAGCTAAGGAAAATAAGCTACAAAAGGACGAATATCTCCGCCTTGTTGAATGAATAAACTCTCTCTCTCTCTCTCTCTCTCTCTCTCTCTCTCTCTCTCTCTCTCTCTCTCTCTCTCTCTCTCTCTCTCTCTCTCTCTCTCTCTCTCTCCATCACATTTTCCTTCCTCCTCCTCCTCCCTTTTCTACTCTCATTCAATTGCTCCTCTTCTCTTTCTCACTTAAAGCTAGCTCACAAACTGCGTTCACTTTATCTCTCCTGGCCTCTCCTAAATTCCACCTCACCCTCTCCTCCTCCTCCTCCCTCTCAACCCATTTCCCTCTTCCTCTTTCTCTCCGCCTCATCACTCCCTCGTCCCTTCCGTCTCATCTCACACTTCCTCCTCTTCCTCTTCCCCCCCTCCTCCTCCTCCTCCTCTTCTTCCCCCCGCCCCATCATCGTTACCCCTCTAACGATCCTACATTATCTCCTCTTATCGCGTTATTCCCTCGCCTCCTCCTGTATCCCCTCCGTTTCATTTTCTCTTTACTTCTCCCATTCCTCTCTCTCTCTCTCTCTCTCTCACACACACACACACACACACACACACACACACACACACACACACACACACACACATTTCCCCTCTTTCACTGCATTTTTGTCCACTATACAATCACGCTTCATGCCTCTTTCTGCCCATCGAATCACACGAATGGACTGAGTTTTTGTTGTTACATCTCTTTTTCTGTCCATCTCTCTAATGCAAGAGTTACCCGGTACTTTAGAGTGCTTCATATATTCACCTGGTCACCAATGGAGCAGCCTTCTTCAGTCTATATTTCCCAGTACCTACGACCTCCAGTCTTCTAAACAAATTCCGTACAGACATCATGAAATAAAGGGATCCTGATATGAGCTTTCTTTTGTTTACCTTTTCATGGAGCGGACAATTGCTGCCGACTCTCAGCCTTTGATTCTTTTTTCACGAATAAAACCTAACTATTATATCTCCAAAACTAACCTCCTTATCTACCCACCTGCCTACTCTTGGACTTACTGATCTACCCACCTACCTTTACATCTCCCAGTCTTCCAATTCTTCTCCATTCTACCTACTTATCTTTTAGTTCATCTACCTATCCTTTCATCTACTTCTCTATGCACCTGCCTTCTTTCCTACCTATCTACCAACCTGCCTATCCACCAATTCACCTACGTATCTTTCCATCTACCACCACATTCACCTGTCTTCCTGCCTACCCACCTATTTACCTACCTAAAAACCTCTTCGCCTCTAGCCAAACAGCCCCTTGCCACCTACTTATTTACACCCTTACCTCCCTACCTATCAATTTACCCACCGGTCAGTTTACCATGCTAACCACATATTTACATACCTGCCCTAATGCCTACCTTCTTACCTACCTCCTTGTCTGACTTACATAATTGCCTGTCTGCTTACCTACCTACCTACCTACCTACCTACCTACCCACCCACCCACTTATCTACCTGCCTCGTCTGTTTAACCCCCTTATTACAACGACGATTTCTGTTTTATTCTGGCTACGACAGGACGATTTTATTTGACTTAATTTTCCATTTTTATTTTTCACTTTGTTCTAGCCCGCTCCAGACGATTTTATTCAGCTTGGGAGAGGTCTTTCGAACTGGAGGGGTTAGGCATAGTCTCCCTCTATCTACCATTTGATTAACTCTCTCTCTCTCTCTCTCTCTCTCCATTAATCTCTACCGTAATACCTCACCCACACTCACTTTCCCATCCCTCTCTCTCTCTCTCTCTCTCTCTCTCTCTCTCTTCCACAGTCTTACTCAGTCTCTCCTCCTCCCACCTCATTCTCCCTGCTACTCTTTTTGCACCACTCCGTCTCTCACTTCCTCTCCTCCTCTTTTCCTCCTCTCAACAACACTTTAACTCACTGGCCTAAAAAAAATGCGAAATTCCTTTATCCCCCTTCCCTCCCCCTCTCTTCCTCCCTCCGCTTTCCCTTATTTTCACTCCTTCCCCTCTCCTCATAACTCTCTCTCTCTCTCTCTCTCTCTCTCTCTCTCTCTCTCTCTCTCTCTCTCTCTCTCTCTCTCTCATCAGAAAATCAAGATAAAACGCTGACGTCGCGACCGCATTCCATCCTTCCTTTCTCCCCTCACTCCCCTCTTCCTTCCTTCTCTCCTTCCTTCCTATCTTCTTTCACTATGTCCTCCCTTCTTATTTTCTATTCTTCCTTCACTCCCATTTCCCTTATTTCCTTTCTTCATGTCTTTTCTTCCTTCACCTTCCTCTTTCTTCCCGTCTTTTCTTTCTTCCTTCCTTCCTTCCTTCTAATCCCTCCAATTTTCTCCAATCTCCTTTCCTTTTTTTATTCTTCAATCCTCCCTTCCCTCCTTCCTTTCTTCTTGTACATTTGCCTACTAAGGCCCTTTCTTTCTTCATTCCCCATTCGTTGCCCTCCTCCTTCATTCATTCATTCATTCGTTTCTTCCTCCCTCCATTCCTTTAGTCTCCATTTTTTTTTTTTTTGTCACTTCTTCTCTTCCTTCCCTCCTTTCCTTTTCCGTCATCCTCCTTCTCCGTCATCCTCCTTCCTCGCTATAATTCTTTCCTCCATTTCCTCCTCCATCCTCCTCCTCCCTCGCTATTCTTCCTTCCTTCCTTCCTTCTTTTTCCCCTGCACTGCTGTCACCGGATACCTATGAATATATTAATCAGACTCCCGTTCCACCCACCATTTTCCTTCGCTTACATCCCTTACCCATACTTTATTACTCTTCCTTCTCTTTCGTCCTCCATTACATTCTCTCACCTTCTTCCTTCTTTTTTCCTCTTTTCTCTTTACTCGTCCTCCTCCTCCCTCCTCTTCGTTATTCATTTTTATATGCTTCCCTAATTCATCTATTTTTTTGTTTACTTTAATTTCACTGTTCTTTTTTTCTATATATAATCACAACTGTACAAATCCTATTCTACTTACGGCTCTCGTTTTCTCCTTCCTCCTACTCCTCCTCCTTCTTAAATTGGTATGTAGACTATTTTTATCAGTTTTCCTTATTTCCGTCCATCAATATCTACATCACACTCTTGACTTCGTTCACCAATTTTTCTTATTCCCGATCGTTGCCATCTCCTTATCACGTTACCTGACTATTTATATCAGAAAATTCCCTATTCCCTATAACTTTCAGTATCACTTTCCACGGTGTTATACTAATCCCTCTTCCAATCTATTTGTTTCTCACACTCCCTCAATATTTTAATCATACCTGCAGTTTTCTATATCCCTCATTAGCAGTGTTTCTATATAATTTTCTATACTTTTCTCTGTTTATTTCTGTTCCTGTTCACCTGTATCTTTGTCTTATTTCTTTACTGTTATCGTTTTTTCCCTGTTCCTGTTTACCTGCCTCTTTTTATCTTATTTCTTTATTCGCTGACTTTTCGCTCAGTCCACCTATACCCAGGCGCCTTCGATTCAAATGGGTGGCCGTAAA
This sequence comes from Coenobita brevimanus, assembly GCF_032717465.1. Lineage (NCBI taxonomy): Eukaryota > Metazoa > Arthropoda > Malacostraca > Decapoda > Coenobitidae > Coenobita > Coenobita brevimanus. The sequence continues at coordinate 5,012,410 of NC_137028.1, read as the reverse complement.
CAAATCGCCCCCTCCTCCTCCTCCTCTATCCTATTTTTTCATTCTCTCTCTCTCTCTCTCTCCCTTCTCTATGACCTTTCTCTCTCCCCCTCCTCTCTCTTCCCCACCTCTCTCCCTCCCTCTCCGCTCTTTTCTACGTACACTCCTTTTTTCATTCATTTTCACCCTCTTTCAACGATTCTTCTCTCTTCTCATCTCTTCCTTTCTCTTCTAGGGCCTTTCTCTCTCCCCCTTTTCTCCCTCTTCGTCATTTCATCTACCCAATTTCCTCTCCCCTTCTCTCTCTCTCTCTCTCTCTCTCTCTCTCCTACGCTCCTCTTCCCCTCCTCCGCTTCCCTGCAGTCATTTTCTCCTTTCTGTATTTTCCTCCTACTCCTCCTTCTTCCCTCCACTTTTTCACCTCCAAGGCGGTTCTCAGTTTCATCTGCATTTATTTTTTCTCCACAACTCCCACATGAATTTCCTTCCTACGAGACATCTTCTTCTCCTTCTTTCTTTTTCTTCTTCTGTCATTTTCCTTCCACGGACAGCTGTTTCATCATCATCATCATCATTATCATCGTCATCATTATTCTTCACCATCAACATTTTCCTTACCATTCTGTTTCTCTTTCCACTTCTTTTCCTTCTTCTTGTTTTTTTCTTTTTTATTTCCCTTCCTTCTCTCTCTCTCTCTCTCTCTCTCTCTCTCTCTCTCTCTCTCTCTCTCTCTCTCTCAAATTTTTCTCTTGCCAACCTCCTCTCAGCGACAAAATTCTCTCTCTTTTCTTCAGGTCCCCTCAGTTTTCCCACCCTTGTCAAAGAGCTTTCCTCCTCCAGTTTCCTCCGCCTCTCCTTCCTCCTGTCATTCCTTTTTCATCTTTTATCTTACCACCGTCCCTCTATCCTACCGTCCCTCCATCCTCCTCTCTCTCTCTCTCTCTCTCTCTCTCTCTCTCTCTCTCCATTCCTTTTTCTCATCCCTCCTCCATCACCTTCCTCTCCACATCTTCTATATCTCCAGACTTTCTTTAATTCTTCCACCTCTCCATTTCTCCATCCCTTCCCTATCACTGCTCCTCACTTCCCTCTCCTCTCCCTCATTCCCTTGTTCCTCCTTCCCTCCTTTCATCTGTTCACTACTGTATCTCCTCACAATTATTCCATCCATCCTTCCCTTCCTCCCACTCACTCTATCCCTCCTTTCTTACCCTCCATTTTCTCAACTCCATCCATCCTCCCCCCTCTCCACTTCATCCCTTCCTCCATCTCTCCACTCTTTCATCCATCAGCATCTCCCCTCCGTCGCTCTTCTTCCCCACCCAGTCTACCCCACCATCCACGTCCATTCCTCACTGGCCACCCATTCTATCCCTCCATCCTCGTTCACCCTTCCCTCCCCACTCCTTCAATCCTTCCATCTTCCTCCATCTCTCCCTTCTCACCCACTGTATCCCCCCATCCTTCTCCCACTTTCCCTCATCTCCCCACTCCTTCATCCATCAGCGTCTCCCCTCCGTCGCTTCCTCCCCTGCGCCTCTCCCTTCGCCTGATTTACATACACACATCTTGTCTCGCTCACTCTCACTTAGGCTCGCTTTTATTTCTTTCTCTCTCCTTCTCCCTCTCCGCCCTGCCTGCATCCCATCTGCCTCGCTATTTATGTACCAGCTCTTCCTTCCTTTTCACCCCTGCTTTCGTTTTTTTTTTTTTTTTTTCTGCGTCGATGGGTGCAGGTCTGCGTGGTTGTGGAACTTGGATCTGCTGTTGTTGTTTTTGTTGTTGTGTGTATGTTGTTGTTGCCGCTGTAGTAATAGTTGTTGATATGTTCCTACTGTTGTTGTTGTTGTTGTTGCTGATGTAGTCTCCGGTCGTTAGATTCCCTTGCTAACTTCTACAGACTCTCATTCACAAATATTGCCACTAACTCTATGCACTTTTCCACATGCACTTAACACCCTACACTCCAAAACCCTCCCACAATTATATCCGTGAGTGCAGCACTGAGAGGGGGCGGGGGACGGATCACTCTTCCAGGGATAAGAACTGGAAGTGGTGTCCTTCGGCCCTACGTCCCAGCTGCCCTTCAGGATCCGTATAAAAAGACTTGAACCCATACAGAAGACTTTCCCATCTGTGCCTGACGTACGCCTGTTGCTACTTGTGTTGTGTTTACGGCAATGGCAGCTGTCTTTGAGGTCTGTAAGGGTCTGTGTCAGTTGTTGTCATATGGTCTGTTATAAATATGGTCTGTGTGCTGCGTCTAACGTTCTTGTTTTCGTGGCTGCTGTCAATGGCGTGTGTGCTTGTGTGGGTTGTGTGGTACAGTATTTTTATCAAATTTTTTGTTGTCACTGCCAGTTGTTTTGACTGCAGAATTTCCTTTTGGTGAGTCTTGCTTGTTAATGGGGATTGACTCTTCTTATTCCTCATAATGTCCCAAATACAGGCAACGGGGGGAGGGAAGGAATTCTCTTCAACGCGTGCCTGCTTGCCTGCCTGCCTGATTCCCTTCCTGCCTGATTGCCTTCCTGCCTGCCTTCCTGACTGACTGCCTGCCTGAGCGCGCACGTGTTTTGTCATTATGCCCTCTTTATACTACTGCCCTTTTCTGGTACGGGTATTCTTCATCCCTTCAATCCGATAACGTATTTATCATCTGAATCTACCTACCTGCAGACTGTTGTATTTAATTTAGGGAGGGCCACTGGCTGTACAGGAGTTAATGAGAACTACATCGAATCCATCAATCTCTCCTAAACAAAATCACCCACATCACAAAATTTACATAAGTCATCGGATTCGAGGGGTTAATTATCGGCAATTTATTCGGCCTAAAACCAGACGATTTTGTTCACCTGAGGGTTACTCTAGCAATCAGAAAGTAAAAAAATATATATATATATATCGAATCTCTTTTCTTATGGACGCACTTAGGTAATTTACTCACGTTAAAACCAAGGGCTTTTGTTCAGATGAGAAAATTATGAGAGGCAGAAGAGATAAGAGGATTCTGTTTTTTTTTTTTTTTCTTACTTTATTCCTTACTTCTCCAGACGCTATGACTCAATTTACGAAAGACCCGTCATACTAAAAGGAGACTGTCTTCAAGTCTGTGTGTGTGTGTGTGTGTGTGTGTGTGTGTGTGTGTGTGTGTGTGTGTGTGTGTGTGTGTGTGTGTGTGTGTGTGTGTGTGTGTGTGTGTGTGTGTGTGTGCGCGCGCGTGCTTCCACCTTCCCTTTCTTTTCTTCCTCTCTCTCTCTCTCTCTCTCTCAACCAGCAACTTACCATAATTCCTTCATTCCTTCCAGTAACATTGTCTTCCGCTTCCTTTCTTCCACCATCTTTCTTTTTCCGTATCTCTCTTTTGAAGTCTCCTTTCTTGTAAAACATTTCTTTTCCATGTCTTAACTTTTTCTTCCTTTCTTGTTAGTCATTCCTTCTACTTCAAAAACTTTTCTTCTCCTCTTTCTTTTCCCCCCTTTTCCTTTCATTCTTTCCCCTTCTTTCCTTTATCTTTTTTGTTTCTTAACTTTTTTCTTTCTTGTAACTACCTCTCTCTCAAAAAATTTTCTTCCTCCTTGCTTTCCCTCATTTTCTGTTTATTCTTTTTTTTCCTTTACCTCATGTATCCCTTTTCCTGTCTCAACATTCTTTCTTTGCAGTTTTTTCTTTCTTAAAAATGCTTCATCCTATCTTTTCCTCCTTCCTTCCTTTCCCTCTTTTTTTCCTTTCATCCTCCTTCTGAATTTCTCATGTCTATTATCTTCTTTATTACAGTATTTCATCATATTCTGTCCATTCTTGCAGTTTCCTTATCTTTTGTTAGTCTTCCTCATTTTCCCATTCTCGTGACTCTTGCCCCCTCATTGTTTTCTTCCTTGCAACTTTTTATTTATCTGGAAGGTTTATAATCATTCATTCCACCATTCTTCTCGATTTCTCTTGGTCCTTCCTTCACCTGTGTCCTATCTTCCTTCCTTGCTTTTTGTATCCGTTTTTCTCCTTTTTCCTGTCTCTTATTCCTTCTTTTTTTCTCATTCTTTTTCCTATCTGTAGTTCTGCATTTCTCGTGCATATTCCCTCCTTCCTCCTTTTTCCTGTCTTCTTTCCCTCTTCTGTTCTATCTCTCTTCTTCCTTCTTACCTTGCCGGAACGACTCCTTCCCCCCCTTCTCCCTCCGCTTCCTATGTATCTCTTTTCTTCCTTCTTGCTTCCTTTCTTGTATCTCTTTCCGTCCTTCCTACCTTCTTTCTTTCTCCATTTCCCAATCCCCGCCACACCCACACAAGGGCCAAACAAAGACTACGAAGGCTGGGATTTACGACCTTAATCCCCGCGCGTCCACCTCTGTCTTTACCACTGCCACTTCCTCCGTTTTCTTTGTTTCCATGTTTAAGCAGATCCTTTTTTATTTACTACATCAACTCTTCTTATGCTACAAACCTTACCTAAGTTACCTTACCCATTTTCTTTGCCATAAAGCTCAATTTTTCTCAACATTAAAGCTTCCTACCTATATCGAAATTACGGCATCAGGCCTTATTTTTCGTATTTCACTTACCTTCAGGCCCCATTTTTTATCATCCATAATTACAACTTTGATTTCTAAAGAATTTTCAAGCCCAAGTTTTATTAGCTTCATTCTAAATTAAATGAAGCCTCAAAGGTCTATTTTATGAGTTCTGAGCCAAGATGATAAGTTTAATGCCCTACAGTACACACTCACCAGACGCCTTAGCAGACATCCGCACATCAATACCCACACCCACAACCAATACCCACACCCACAACCAATACCGCTCTAACCTCCTTCTGCATCCTTCTTTACATCTTCACCTCATCCCATACCGTCACCCAGAACCATTCAATATCCCTACACTCATATCCATAACTATGCCTTCATTAATAGCCACGACCACCAAACACCTTCTTGCATACTACTCACATCATTGCACTCGTAACCTAAAATCAAACTCCTTACTCCCACATAAACCCACACCACAACCATCACATACCCATCTCCACACCCACCCACACCAAAATTCCACACCCCTGATCCACACCCGTCCCCACATTCTCACACCCCACAATACACCAGCACCACCTCTCACATCAGAGTCCCTCTTATGCAAAACAGGCGTCCTATGGTGGTCAAGGTGCCACACACACACACACACACACACACACACACATTCTATTTTTACCATCCACAACCGCCCACATACACCACAGTACTCATCCACACCCAAGTCCATCCAAACCTCTCCATACACATACCAAACACCTGCACACCTACACCCTCACTCACGTCCACGTCTTTCATCCACACCTGCATCCACAACCCATAACGCTACCACACCTGCATCTCCTACTATCACATATCCACACCCGCACCAAAGCCTACATCTCATATCCACTTCTGCCACCCACATAATAAAACTCTACTCTTTTACCCACATTCACAACTCTATCATCACATACCCACACCCCAATCCTCATATTCACCCATATCTACACCTCTACCATCACACCCCCACATCCACACCTACACCCACAGTCCCACAACAACACCGACACTTCTACTTTCAAAATACCCACATCTAAAGCCCCAAAACCATACCCCAAACCCACAATTCCACCACCATATACCCATCTTCACAGCCACAGCCACAACCACACCCCTCTTTCACACTCCTCACTTACATGTCCCCACTACCCACACCCTCGCCCCTCGTATGCAAAACAGAGTTCTATGGTGGTCAGCACGCCAGGTCTCTCTCTCCCTTTGTGTTTCCTAGGAGGCGTCAAAGAGGGGAGCACGGATCGGAAGGACAGAGGGAGGCAGGATGGAAGAAAAGGCGAGCGGAAGGAAGGAAGGAAAAGGAGAGAAGAAGCAAGGGTGAGAGGAAAAACTATTAGGGAGGAGGAATTAGGAGGAAGACCAAGAAAATGATGGGAGGAAAAGTACGAGTAAGTAAAGGAAGAAAAATTAAAGTAAAGGGAAAAATAATGGGAAAACCAAGAACAAGAATGAAAGACAAAAGTAAGTGAATAGCTATAGGAAGAAACCAGAGTGCACTCAGAGCGCATACCTCCGCCAATGCCACTGCCATTAAAAAGGATCCGTATCCGGATCCGTGGCAATACTGTGTGGAATACATAGGATCGGGATCCGCCCCAAAATTTAATTTAATGTTCATGACCCACGGCCCACTCTTCCACAATATTTTATTGAAATTCATTCTGAACTTTTGGGCATATCGTGTGGACAAACAGACTAACATAAGTGATTACATGACCTCCTCCAACGTAGTAGGTGGAGGAAAATATAAAGAGAGTGGGTACTAAAAGAAGGGATGACAAGATATGAACGATCTAGTATACTATGAAAAGGAAGGTGAGAGTTAACAGAGGAAGAATGAGAGAGAAAATAAGATAAGGGGTGGAAAATCATGTTTGGGAAGGAAAAGCAGATAAAATGAGAAGAACAAGAACCAAAGAGGGTAGAGTGAATGGAGGGAGAGAGGGTGAGACAATGAGGAAATGATAAGAGGAAAACGCAACACAGAGTAAAGGAGTATGGAAAGAAAGACCAGGAATGAAAGGAAGGGGAATGGAATGACGCAGGGAGGGAGGAGGAAAGAGTAACTGAGGGAAAAGGAATAGAGAGAGAAAGACCCAGAATTTTGGTGGGCGGAATGGAATGATGGAGGGAGGGAGGGGAAGAGGAAAGGATGAGAGGAAAAGGTAAGAGGAGTATGGAAAGGAAGACAATGTATGAGAGAGAGAGAGAGAGAGAGAGAGAGAGAGAGAGAGAGAGAGAGAGAGAGAGAGAGAGAGAGAGAGAGAGAGAGAGTAAAATGGCGATATTAAACCTCGGGGCGCTATTGCAAGTCAGGAAATTAAACTCTTCACTACGATGACGCATTTCTCCTGCCATCTCCAGACGATTTTATTCAGCTTAGGAGAGACACTTCGAACTGGAGGGGTTAGGTGTACAACAGGCTTCTTTAAATCACTGACTACATAGGGGCTGTCCTTAGTGTAATAAAATCGTCTAATTAACATGCACCATGGAGGAAAAAAAAAAAAAATCTCCTTGGGTTGGAAGGCTAAGCTGAAAAAAAAAAAAAATCGTCCGGATGTAACAGGATTAAAACAAACTACGACCCCCTTGGGCTGAAAGAGTAGGCTAAATAAAATCGTCCACACATCCAGAACAAAGTCATCCACGTTCGAGGCTATACTGTGGAGGCGGAAAAAAAAGTCTGAAGCGTCAGATACAACGCCCACTTTATCTTGGCCACAGACAGTACAAGCCTTTATGACCTCCCACTCCCTCTGCCCACGCCGTATAAATAAAAAGATTTGAAGTATGGCCTTCAAAACTTACGGACGCAACAATATTCTCTTTGGGAAAAAAAATATATCCACATAGTTAGAACTGTGTTTACTGTGGATATAGAATAGCATCGTGTCTTCACAGTAAGGTTCATTTTAATATGTGGATTTATTTATTTTTTTTCCATGTGAGCACTTCAAGGCTTTGGTAAGACTCAATATTCTGTTTGGGACGACGAGGAATATGATTACATATATGAAAGGTAACCCCCTCAGGCAGAAGACTCTAAATCTTATTCTGAATACCACTCGATAATCTTACTCAGGTCAGAACACAATATTTGGTTGTAAGAAAAAGAATTCAGACGAGTGCCAAGAATGTTGCCGCCTCCAAGGTTCCCAGGCTACTCGCATATCATAGTAAGGAATAGTCCACTTGTTTTCACCTGGCAAAGATCCCTAACCCCTTTTCACTTTAGCTGATGGCCAAGTGTAGTCAGACTGGATGGTTAATTTCCCAGTAATCAAGGCGACTCACTCTTACCTCATGACTGACGCTCATCGAATTTTACACAACCATGACTCGGTATTCATACTTAGTTGTGGGAATGGCCCAGTTTCGTCAGATGAAAGCAAACCGATTAAAACTCCCTTCATTACTGAGTTCAACAATTAAATCTTGGAGGACAGTTTATATATTTTACTCTAAGCCAGACGATTTTACAGATAACTGGGCAATATCCTGAGGCCTGAGAGGTTAAGAGACTGCCTCGATATAACGCTTTAAACATTGGGAGACGTTTTATTTATTTATTTACTTATTTTTTAATAACAGAACAAAGGAAGGAAAAACTCTGGCTATATTTACCCTGCAACACAAAATATCCCAGAGATCTCACGGTAAAGTCTTTTCAGTATAATGACATTTTATACCTTTGGATCCCCTAAAAGCTCAGTAAAATAATATGGATGTGACGAGAATAATATAAAACGAGCATCATCGTAAAGTTAAAATTTCCCTTTCCCGTGAAAATAATGTCAGTCGAGAATCAAGAATTTTCACATTTCTTCCTCGTCCTACGTGGTGGAAGACACTCCTCGGAAAAAAAAAAAATAAAGCTTTCGTTATGGGGCATTTTATCATTAATCCTATTTTCTATTACTACAGGAACAGGTGAACACAGAGAAAGGGTGCTATCAAGAGGTGTACATGATATAATTAACCCTTTCACTACTAGAATTTCATCTTCATCTTAACTTCTTCAATCCGACGACTCTCTCCGTTTATTCTTGCTATTTCCACGCGATTTTATTCAGCTTAAGACAAGACCTATAGCAGTGATGGGGTAAATGATGGCTATACCAAACTCCTTCGATTACAAAAGTTTCCCCTGCGTTGACCAGAATTGTCTAGAATTAGCTAAAGTAACATTGGAAAAAAAATCGTAACTGGAATGATGTGGTTTGTGAAAACGTGAGGCGATAGCAAAAGAGAGAGAGAGAGAGAGAGAGAGAGAGAGAGAGAGAGAGAGAGAGATGGGCACCGTAGTCTCAGCCCTTTTACTACGAGAGATCTTTCCTATGGCGAAGATTATCATCTGGTATACTCTTTTAACTTTAACCCGGTCCAGATTTTCAACCTCTGGCAGCTTCTTTCATGGAGTTCAGGGACAGAATGAGACATGACTACTACCCTGTATCTTTTCTTCAGCACTTCTCGTGACCAGCATCATAGTGTTAAGCTACTGTTGTAACTTGACAGTGATCAGAGATGACAACTGTAGGGCAGATCGGAGCAAAAAGGGTATAGCAGTAACAATAAACGACAGAAGGAACCATCTCTCTAAGGGTACTAAGCCCCGAGTGCGAGGCCCTTCCTAAAGTGAAAACCAGATAAACACAGATAGATAGACAGATAGATAGTTGGTAAGTAGGTAGGTAGATAAAATAAATAATATAAATAAACTCGTCCAGCGGTAGACTGGATGTGATCGTAGTGGGCGTCTGATGAATCCGGGACAGGTGTGGGTCTCTCATTAACAAAGGTGGGCTCTAAATAATTCACACTCTCGAAGGCCACTCCCCACTCCAGAGGGATTTGGAAGACTGCACTGCGATGACGGTCTCTATACTCTATGCATGTCACTTTCAGACGGTTTTATTCAGCCAAACTTTTCGAACGGGAGGAGTAAGAGCCTTCATTAACCTCAGCAATATATAGAAAAAAATAAAAATAAAAAGGACCATCTGTATACCATATCAGTTCGTCCGCCCGACAACCAAAAAAATATATATATGATTTCCTCGGACTAAACGAGTTAACCAGCTTTCTTGTTAGCACCAGAAAATTTCACTCGATTTAGGAAAGACTTTTACACATGAACAAGGCAAAATAAAGACTAAAAACATCTCGACAGCTGAGCAGTATCGTCTAGGGGTAAAAAAAGTGAGAGAGAGAGAGAGAGAGAGAGAGAGAGAGAGAGAGAGAGAGAGAGAGAGAGAGAGAGAGAGAGAGAGAGAGAGAGAGAGAATGTCCCCGAACTGAAGGAATTAATCAAGAAGGTCACTCCCCAAGCGAGGAGGGTTTTAAATACTGAAATACAAAGCAGGAGGCAAATTTGGTGGACTCAATGACCAGGTGCAGCTACGTTCACATTTAGAGAGAGAGAGAGAGAGAGAGAGAGAAACAAAATAAAAACACACACAATACGAATATCTTCCTCCTCCACATCATCATCATCATCATCATCATCATCATCATTTAGAGAGAGAGAGAGAGAGAGAGAGAGAGAGGGGGGGGGGAGAGAAACACAAAATAAAAGCACACAATACGAATATCTTCCTCCTCCGCATCATCATCATCATCATCATCATCATCATCCTATTCCGTCCACAGCACTAAGCAGGTAGGTAGGTAGGATCTAAGCAAATTAAGAAAGTACAAATAAATCAAGCAATATATAAAAATAGAAGGTGGAAGCGAAAGTACAAAATAACTGCACATGTAAAACGGACAATGAAGGAGGACACACACACACACACACACACACACACACACACACACACACACACACACACACACACACACAAAATTAAGATTCAGGAAAGACGGAAATGGGAAACAAAATTAAAAAAGATACATAAAGAGGTAAAAACGAGGGATCAAAACAAGACGATGGAAAACTCAAGCGAAACAAGAAGACAGAAAGAAAATTTAAGACAAGATTAAAGAAAAATATATAACAAAAGGAAAATATAAACTCAAGGTGAATAAAAAAGGAGATAAAATAACTAATAACTCCAGCAAAATAAGATGTTATGTAGAGCGAAATCAACTGAGGATAAAATAATATAAAGGAAGAGAAAAATGCACGTGTGTAGACGGAAAAAATGTTGGGAATATGCGACGGGGAGACAGAGACTGACAGGAGAGGAACGGAATTGAAAAGGAATGTGACAGAGTGGTATTGGAGAGGGAGAGAGAGAGAGGGGTGAAAAAGGGAATGGGGAGAAAAGAGGAGGGGCTGAGGAGAGAGAGAGAGAGAGAGAGAGAGAGAGAGAGAGAGAGAGAGAGAGGGGGGGGGGGATATAACAATGGGTGGGCAGTGATAAGCGTGAGGCGACCCTAGAGCGCAGATCCGGGATAAGTCAGGCAGGGAAGAGGGTCAGGGTGTGGTGAGGGTGAGGGGGTCAGGATGAGGTGAGTGTGAGAGGGGTCAGATGAGAGGTCAGGGTGTGGGTAACAGCCCTTAGGATGTGGGTGTGGTGAGAGAGAGAGGGTCAGGGTATGGGTGTGGTGTGAGTAAGAGGGGCCAGGGTGTGGATGTGGTGGGGTGAGGGGGTTCAGGGTGTGGTGTGGGTGAGGAGATCAGGGCGTGGTGAGGGAGATGGGGTCAGGGTGCAGTGAGGGTGATGGAGTCAAGGTGTAGTGAGGGTGAGGAGGTCATGGTGTGGTGACAATGAGGGGGCAGGGTGTCATCAGGGTGAGAAACGTCAGGGTAAAAAGGGTCAGGGCGAGAGGTCAGGGAGTGGGTGTAGTGAGACTGAGAGGGGTAATAATGTACTGAGGTTTGGGGAGTCAGGGTGTGGCGAGGGTGAGGGCGGTCAAGGTGTGGTGAGGGAGTGGTGAGGATGAGGTCAGGGTTAGGTAAGGGTGAGATGGGTCAGGTAAGGAAGTAAAGTGAAGCTACGAGTGATCATCAGAGGTGCGAGTATGGTAAGGATCACTGTGAGAATTGGGTCAGGGTGTAGTAAGGGTGAGGACAGGGACGAGGGTTAGAGTTAGGGGGGTGTAAGGCTATTGATGGTGAGGGAGTGTGTATCAGCCATGGTGTGCGGTAAGGGTGGGAGCAAGGGCGAAACATGGTGGGTGAGAGATTTGAGGGTGGGGGGTGGATGGAATAAGTTAGAGGGAGAATGGGATTAGGATGAGGGTCAGGGTATGGGCGTATGATTGTGGGATGATAAGAATAAGGATGAGGGTAAGGGTGGAGCAGGGGGTAGGGGTGATGAAGGTACAAATGAAGAGTAGCATTTACAATACACAAGGGTGGGAGTGAGAGTGAGTTAAGGCGGGGTAAGGTGAGAGTAAAGGTGGGGAGACAGTGAGGGTGGGGTAAGGATGACGAAAAGCAGAAGTATAAAGGGATCACATTGGACTACAAAGGGATTCCATAGGAGTACAAACAAGTGCTCGTGGGCCCTTCGGGCCCCTCGCACTTGCTCCTGCGGAGGGCTCTCGCGTTTATGTGCTGTTCTAGTGTAACGTTGTCACTTGGATTTTTTGCAGCTAACCAATTGATCGTGTTATTTGCAGCTTCGGGAACGGAACCCAAGTTGTCCGAACGCAAGTCCGAAGTACACACACAGACACACGGCTACTGCTACAGTTTATTTAGTTCTACCTCTGGGCAAAATGTTCTACGCAGATCCTATGCCGGGCTTCGGGAGCAGCGTTTTTTGGTCAAAATGTGATTGCTCATTAAATATAGTAAAAGTTTTTCAATCGTGATGGGATCAAGTTTTTTCAAATCAGCGATTTTTTTTTGCGATTTTTGTGCCAATTTTGGTGCGATTTGAATGTGTAGTTTCGGCTGCCCAAAATACACACACACACACACACACACACACACACACACACACAGCTAGTGCTATAGTATATTAGAGGAACTTGGTCCTTTCAATGCTGTTTGTTATAAGACCGGTTGTAACTAACTTAACTATTCTGTGCGCCGAGGACATGGATAGGAGAGCAGGAATGTAAGAATAAAAAGTGGGGTAGGGTTGGAGGGGATGCGGGTAAGGGCGGTGTGAGAATGAGGGTGTAGGTAAGGGTGGAGCAGGATATAGGGGTGATGAGGGTAAAGGTGGAGTTGGGCATGGACAGAGGTCAGGGTAGGTGTTGTGGTGGTGGTGGTGAGGGTGACAGGGCAGAGAAGTGACAGTGAAGGTCAGGGTGAGGATGGAAAAAAAAAAAAAAAAAAAAAAAAAAAAGGGGGAGTAAAGCCAGAATATAAGGGAAAAAGGATAAGGACGAAAAATAATACCATAACAGTGGGGAAAAACAAGGTGGAATTCTCATGACAAGGAATAAAAGACAGGGTTTAAAAAGGGTGATATTATGAGAAGAGCTACATAAAATTACACTAACACAAGACCACAAATCATCCTTTTAATTCGAGCACCAGGTAGTGACAATTGTATCCAAATCCTATAAATAAAACAACATACCGGAAAGCTCGCCCCTCCTACCCTCTATACCCTCAGACAATAGGACGTACAGGAAATAAGTGAGAAGCATCAACTTATACAACTCAATGATATGTCAAAATATAGTTAGAATGGAGAGAGAGAGAGAGAGAGAGAGAGAGAGAGAGAGAGAGAGAGAGAGAGAGAGAGAGAGAGAGAGAGAATGTACTGAGGAAACGAGACTGTGTGAGAGAGAAGTCTGTGCGTGATGAAGGGGTAAGGGGTGACAGAGAGTGGGAGGAGGGGAGAGAAGAGAGGACAGAGGGCGAGGGAGAGGTGAAGGAGGGGAGAGGAGGGGGAGGAGAGAGATAAGGGTGAATGACGTAAGGCAGGGAGTGGTGACTGACGGACGAGGATTGAGGGGTGAGGCAGGACTGGAGGGGTGAGGCAGAGGTCGACGGGTGAGGCAGGGGTAGGATGGGTGAGGCTGGGGTAGGGTGGGTGAGGCAGAGGTCGAGGAGTGAGGCAGGGGTAGTTTGGGTGAGGCAGGGGTAGGAGGAATGACGCAGGATGGAGGTAAGATAGGGGTTGGGGTGAGAATGGAGTGGAGAGGGGAGGTAGGGGTTGGGGTGACGATGGAGTGGAGAGAGGAGACAGGGGTATGAGGGGTGACGAAGAGTTGCAGGGATGAGAAAGAGGTAGGGCGATGAGAAAGGGGAAGGAAGAGGTTGGAGGGGTGAGGAAGACGTAGAAGAGGGTAGGAGGGGTGCGGAAGGGGTTAGGGTGAGGAAGGAGTCGGAGGGGTATGGAAGGGGGTAAGAGAGTAAGCCTGGAGAAGGAGGGGTGTGACGGGTGGAGGGGTGTGACGGGTGGAGGGGTGAGGCAGGGGTAGAAGGGGTAAGGCAGGGATGGAGGGGTGAGACAGGAGTAGCAGTTGTGAGGCAGGGCTCACAGAAACGAGGCCAGTGTAGGTGAGGTAAGATAGGGGTAGGAAGGCTGCGGGATGAGTAGATGGGGTGAAACAATAGGAGTGAGAAGGGACAGGAGGGGCGAGAAAGGGGTAGGAGGGATGGAGAAGGGGTTAAGGGAGTGAGGGAGGGACTGAAGGAATAAAGCAGGGGTAGGAAGGGTGAGACAGGAATGAAACAGGGGTTGAATGGTTCATAGGAGAGGCAAAAGGTGGACAGGACAGGACTTGAGTGATGGAGTAACGAGGGAGAGTTTGAGAGGCTAAAGTGAGGGGGAGCAGGGAGGAAGAGAGAAGAGGGGGAAGAGAGAGAGCGAGGGCGGGAAAGCGAGCATGGAGGGAGGGATAGAAGAGGAAGGGAAGGGAAGAGGGATGGGGAGGCAAAAGGATGGGAAGAGAGGGAGGGAGAGATGATGTTAGAAATGAGAGGGTAACGGAAAGAAGGGAACAGGGATGGGGGGCAGGAAGGAATGGGAACATGAGTGATGAAAGGAAGAGGGAGATGAAAAAGATGGAGAGGGTGAAGTGAGGGGTAGAGAAAGGGAGGTAGAAAGAGGGACGACAGAGCAGAGAGGTGAAGCGGGGGTAGAGGGGCAATGAGAGGCACACTTGTTTGTACGGCAAGTGAAGGACATGAGAGGAGGGTGAAAATTTAGTAGGTAGAAGGGGTCGGAAGGCGGAGAGGAGGGAAGGCATGAGAGGGAACAGGAGGGAGGGAGGGATGGCCGGAGAGAAGGTGTAGAGGGAGGGTGAGGAGAGATGGCAGGAAGAGAAGGAAAAATATACAGGGATGGAGAGGAAGAGGAATGAAGGGGAGGCAGAAGGTAGTGGGAGAGAAAAGGGGAAGGAAGGCGATAGGAAAGGGGTGGGAAGACGGAGGGGTAGGCAGGAGGAAAATGGGTGGGAAGGCAATGATGGGAGGTTTGTGGAATTTCTCAAGATTGAAGAGCATTAAGCTTTGTGAGATCATCAACTTTTAACATCATCATCACGATCATCATCATCAACCCATCACTAAATCAAGATACCCTCAAGACAGAAGCCAACAGTCTGCTTCCTCTTCATTCCAGTGACCCTGACCTTCGAACCATGACACTGATATTCGAATTCAACCTACAGTAGACATACTCAGTTAATACGAACCAGGTAGAACTGAAGATACTAGAGCATGACATTAAAAAACTTAAATCCCGAACATAAGGAAAGACACAGAGACAGCCGAACACACTCGACCAAAAGCATTAACTACTCGGTATCTGGACTGTAAAAATAGCCATAAACATTACAAGACAAATGGAGAGAGCGGCCTGAGGATATAAGAAAGGACGTGCATCACAAGCTCGTGGGTTTAGAAGGTTTCCTAAAATAACTTCATTTACCGATTCATTTTCGCACATTAAATTTTCCCATATATTCACACCTAACAGTCGCCTTTAATTCCCTAAGACATTTTTCTCTCTACTGATAAAACGGTGACACCAAAGCATGTTTATATTTCTTCACAAACTTCACACTGACCTTCTATGAGTCTTGGGGGGAGGCTGAGATTGTGGCTCTAATGACTATATTTACTTAAACTTGGCCCAAAATCGCCATCTCTCCACCTTAGTTGTAGCTATGGATTTGCACTAGAATATGATGCCAGTCAGGAAGATGTGCTGTAAAAAGGATGTATAGCCGTAGTACTGTCGTTTTCTGCCACTGAGCGACGTGAAATAAGCTACAAAAGGACGAATAAATATGCAAATGAAAGGGCAGAAGGAGGGTACAAGGAATGAAAGAGTTACTATTCTAGAGGCTGAGGAACAGAGTGGAGCTACAAATTACAACACTTTGTAAACAGTAAGAGGAATTACAGTATCTCTCTCTCTCTCTCTCTCTCTCTCTCTCTCTCTCTCTCTCTCTCCCTCTCCCTGGAAAATGGTAGACAGAGAATAATAATTAAAGGACGGAAAACAGAAGGTACATAGATGAATTCTGTAAATAATGGAGGAACAGGGTACTAACACGCACTCACCTGCGCGCGCACACGCACGCACGCACGCACGCACGCACGCACGCACACACACACACACACACACACACACACACACACACGCACACACGCGCACACACACACACAGAAAAAGAGGGAGCCCCAGCACACCGACGCCTTGAGAACCTGAAGATACGCTCAAGAGGGTGGGGAGGCGTGAGAGGTTGGAGGGTGGGGGGAATCGCGGGGGAAGGAGACGGTGGTGGGAATTAGCCACTTCAGGGCAAGGGTGTGCTTTGATTATGTTCTTGCTTTCTTCAGACGATTATTGTTACCTCTAGACGATTTTCTTTAATTTTGCAAAGACCTCTAGTACTGAAGGAGTTAGTCAAGGCTGCATCTAACCCCTCCAGTTTGACAGATCTCTCCCACACTGAATATAATCGACAAGTGGAAGTAAGAATGAAGTAAATTAATGGCGTCATCAAGCTGAAGGAGTTAGGAGAAGGGGAGTGGGGTGTGGGAAATTGTGGGCGATAGAAAAGTGTAAGAGTGTGGATCGGGGCAAAGCGAGAAATAAGAGTGGATGTATGAAAAGAGGCGTATGATTTAAGTAACCAGTAAATAAGGGGGATAAAGACCATGTGAAAGAGAGACTAAAGTAAAGGAGTGAATGATGAGAGATAAAATAGGTATCAGGAAAGAGTAAAGTGTGAATGAGTGAAAAGTGAATGCAAAGAGTCAATATAATAAACGAGGATAGTGATTAATTTAGTGCAAGGCAGGAGAGAACAGTGACTGCTATAAAGGAGTTAGACAGCGGGCGAAGAAGTAAAATTTGGGATAGCAGAATGGGTGTAAAAAAAAAAATGATCCAGAAAATGAAACAGGGAGAACAAAGTAAGGAAGAGTGTGGGCTGAAAAGTGAAGAGTGGGAAGCCAACATGAGGAGGGACTGTACGTGATTCACATACACAGACGCCACACCAATCTTACAACTCCAAGGAGGTTGTCTGTTGCGATTCTAAATAATAAAGAACCTGTCCCTAAACTCAACAGCGGGTGAAAACGTAGGAAGGACTGTCAACGCGCCACCCATATACACAACCACAACATTACAATCCCAATTAGATGGCCAGTCACGAAAATAAACCTAATTAATAAAGACTAACGCCTTTCAGCACAGTGACAATTAATCTCGCTAAGTGGGGATTATAAAAGAAACATATATACACCAACCACACCGACCTTAGAGTCCCAGAAAGATGGTCAGTCACGAATGCAACTGATAAAATATTCTGTCCTTCAACAAAGCAGTAAGTGAAGAGGATGAGAACAGACGGGCAGCAGGAACGAGAGGTGACGAGTTGAGGATAAAAAAGTGCGGGAGAGAGTGGGGAAGACAGGAGTGATGGATGGTGTGGTAGTGGTGGTGGGAAGGAAGGACAGAAAATAGCTATGAGGAAAATTCTTAAGGTATTTTTTAAGGCTTCACTCTAAAAGCCCTTCCTTAAATCGAAAATAATTGCCTGGCGGATACAAAAAAAATCACAGTACTGGAGTTTATTGGAAAATGTTTCTTAGTCCGACGCTATCATATATCTCCTTTAAGGTCGTAAAAAAAAAAAAAAGTAAGCCACGCTATGTACTGTATATGTGGTATGTCTTTGAAGCTGAGGTGAGCTTATTCAGTAAGATAATTCATACCAGTTACTGCGCTAAGTACGTCACGTAATGTAGCTTCTGATGTGAGCTACCTCAATGAATAAGTTTTGCTGCAATTCAGACATGATGCATTGTACGTAGCGTGGCTGTGGCGTAAGGCGGCCTTTAAGCGGTGGTAGAGACTTTAAAAGGCGTACTGAGAAAAGCACATGAATAAGAGTAATATGGGACGACAATAATATGAGAATAGTGAAGAGTGCTGGTGGTCGAAAGGCAAGAATGAAAATATGGTGAATTTTACTACACTGTAGAGGGCAGGGGCTTAGCTGAATAAAATCGTCTAGTGGTAGCTGGAATACACATCTCTCTAAAGGTTTATCAGACTATATGAAAGACGCCAAATCAGCGGGGGAAGGAACTGTGCCCCAAAAGATTTTAAAAGCAGGAAATAACTACAAAGGTGTGTGACAAGGGTGAGGTTAGAGGTGGAGGGCATGACAGGCGAGGGTGGGGTTGGGTGGGGGGCACGAATGGCATGGTGGGGAGGGGAGGCAGGGGGTAAGAACGCAGGGAGAAACCTAAAACTGGAGTTTAATAGGAATACTAATATATAAAAAGAAAAACCTGTACCCTGAGTTTACTAACAGGAGTAGAATAGGAGAAAAGATCGAAGACGAAGGTAGGAGACAAGAGTGTGAGATAAGAGGTGAGGTAGGGAGGGGGAAATGCAAGAAATTTAAATGCAGATATCACTAACAAAGACAAGGAAAACAAAACAAAAAAGAAGGAAATAGACATGGTGGAGACAGGAGTGATGGGAGGAAATGGCGTGTAAGCTTCAATGTTAATATGGAGCAAAAAGTCAACATAGATTTCTGGTGATGGGGGAAGGGGGAGTTGAGCGAGACGGGAAAAACAAAAGTATGCTGAAAATTATGGAGTAATAATGAAAGGAGCGTGATGAACTAGGGTGAGAGGGGCGAAAGTGGCAATGGGGAAGGAATGAAAGTACAGGGGTTAATAGAGGATAAAAATAAATGCACGGTGAAGGGGAAAGGTAAAATCGAGAGGTCGGTCAGGGGGAGCATGGGTAACGCAGGTGGGGAGGGGGATGGCATAGAAGTAAAGGGAAAACTATAGAGCAAACGAGGGTAGAGTGAAGGACATGGGTGGAAGGGAAAATAAAGTGGGACAGATGAAGGTAAGGTGAAAAACAAGTGTAACCGGGACTACAGAGACGCAAAAAATGAAAATACCGTTAAGGACAAGGGTGACAGGAAAATATGAGTAAAAAAATGAGGGAAAAACGAAGGACAAGAGTCAGAGGCGAGAGGTGGAGGAAAGCGAGGGTGGTGTTAGGTATGAGGCGGCCTGGGACAGACAAGCCCACTCCACCCCTTATATGGTGGGCGGCACGGCGGGGCATGGGTGGGTGGGGGTGGGGGAGTGAGGCGGCATGGCGAGGCATGGGTGGGAAGGGGGGAGCAAGGCGGCACGGCAGGGCACGGGGAAGGGGAGCGGGGAGGCTGTAGTGTGGGGTGGGGAGAGAGGAGGAAAGGAAGTGTGAGGGAGAGGGAGTGAAAGGAAAGGAAGATCAAGGGATAGGGTGGAAGGGTAGCATATAAATGTAACAGTGAAGGGGAAGGTAGGGGTGGAGTGGTAGGGAGACAGGAATGGGTGAGAGGGTATGTTAGGGAGGGAAGGAAGTGGAGTGATATGGCACGAGAGAGGGAAAGGAAAGGGTTGGGGGGACCAAGAGGAGAGGTGGCAGTAGTGGCTGGTAGGGGAAGGCAAGGGTATGAAGGGGTGGGTAGGAGATGAGAGAGAGAGAGAGAGAGAGAGAGAGAGAGAGAGAGAGAGAGAGAGAGAGAGAGAGTCTAACATATGGTGGGGGTAACAAGGAGAGAGATATGAAAAGAAAATGAAGGGTTAAACGGGATGGTAGGGAAAGGAGGATGGTGTGGTGGGACAGGGAGAGGAGAACAGGTGTGATAAGGTACGGAAATGAGAAGCATGGAAGACAGACGTGGACAGATCTGACGAAGGAGGAAGGAGATGGACGGCTCATTTGGGGTGGAAGGGACAAGGTGAACGACTTATGAGGGAATGGAACAAAAGGGAGATGTTAAGGGTCGGGATGACAAGGGAAGGAAAAGTGGAATGCTGAAGGTGAGCATGGATTGGGGAAAAGTGAGGGAGATGGAATGGAAGGGGAGAAAATTAAGGAGGAAAAGGGATGGGGGAATGCTGAGGGTGAAGTCGAGCACGAGAGGAAAATGAGAAATATGGGAATGGAAGAAGAAATGGTTCTGGGAAGGAAGGGGTATGGCGGAAAATATGGGAGATGGGTGTATTAAAGGGATGAGAGGCAGCAAAATAATCGAACACAGCTACAGCAGGGGATGGGGAAGAGAGAATGCTGATGGGAAGGGGGAAGTATGGGAGAAAAGAGTGGGAGGTGGGGGGAAAGAGAGGGAGGTGAGGGGGAAGAGAGGGAGGTGGGGGGAAGAACAGAGAAGTTGGATAAAAGAGGGGAGGAGGGGGCATGGAGGATGGCGAACAACATCCCTTACGACGTGAGTACAAATCTGAGAAGCTTCTCATCCCTAAACTGGCAGAAAGTGGGAGTGGACGACGATCCTTTGTGCAAGCTGAAACACAGGAAGAAAGACACGACAACGGGAGTGAAGGACAGGAGGAGAAGAAGAGAGAATGGGGAGAGGAAGAGAGGAAAAAATAAAGAGAGGGAAAGGGGAAGAAGTAGGAGGAGGAGGAGAAAGTGTAATAGGGGGTGTAACAGAAGAAAAAATAGGCATAGGGATCAGGGCTATGAATAGAGGAACACAAGGAAATAAGAAGATAAGGAAGGAGCTGGGATACGAGAGGAATGGAAGGAACAGGGAGAGGAACGGGAAGGAAAAGTGGAAGAGAACGAATACGGAATGGAGGAGGGAGGCTGAAGATGTATGAGAAAGAAATAGGGACGCGAAGAGTAAGGAACACGAAAAGGAATAAAGAATAACTATAGGAGAAGGAAGAAATGGGGAGGGGACGTCGAAGGAAAAGGGATATCTGCTATAAAGATGTAAGGAAATAGTGAAGATTTAATGGTTATGATGGGAGAAAGATACATGAGTATGGGTTATAAAGAAGATGAAAAAAAAAAGGGGGAGGGGGGGAACTGAGGTATGGGGAAAGGATAAAAAAAAAAAAAGAGTAAGGGCTACAAAAGAAACTAAGAAAGATACATCAGGATATGGATAAGAAGAAAAAAAAACTGACTACAGATGTAAAATCAGATTACGAGAGAAAGAGAAAGAGAGACGGGGGGGGAGGGAAGGGGACAGGAATTAAGAGAAAAGAGATAAAAAGGGAGGGGAAACTACAAGCGACAAAAGCAAACTGTATGGACAAGCAGAAACAGGATTATAAATGGAACAAGACAGGAGTAAGGAAAAAGACAAACGAGAGAAAAAGGAAGATGTATGACAAAGAGAAAGCCTGTCAGCCATGTCGCAAAAGAGAGGACCACGAAGAGAGGATGACAGGAATAGAAGAGAGAGAGAGGAGAGAGAGAGAAAATAAAAAAGGTGGGTCAGACTACAAAGAGGGAAAACATGAGCACCCAGCCGTGTCACAGAGGAGAGCAACGGTGTCACTGGCCCAGACGAGGAGGATGAGGAGGGCGAGGCACAGCAGTCCAAACAAAAGCCTTCTCGGACGCCAATAAAAAGACGGGGTGTTTATAAACAGATGCCAGGGCCTCCAAACATCTCGGCGTAGCATTTTTATATCTAGGAACAGGCGCTGACTTTGACGATGACGGGGACGGACGCGGCGCTGTGAATATCAATGCCCAAACTTACCGCCTTGGGAAGTTAAAATGTTCACAGCAGTCGGGACCCCTCGATTTTATTTTTTTGGTGGTGGGGGGGGCGGGGAGGGAGGGCAGGAGGGGGCGGTTACCGAGGATGACGAGGCTCTTGATGAATTCTCCTCACTGAAACCAAGTTTGGGGATCACGCCGGGTCGGGGAGATCAGGGTTATGCGTCACCAGCTTAAATGAAGACTCCTTCCCCCTCCATCCCTCTTTGGTAAAATCGCAAAACGTAGGAGAGGTACATAATCCCAAACACTCTGGGGACTCTGCTGATAGTGGAAATATAGGTTTATGATGATGGTTCGATTGGTCCTACTTACATCCAATTATTACTGGGTAACAAGAAGTGCTATGACAATGACGATGACGACGCCGACGACGATGAAGACGACGACGAAATGATGATGGTGATGGTTATAACGACGACAATGAAAACAAGACGTTGCTATGATGATAAATGCAACGGCATCGAAAACGAAAATGATGATGATGATTATGATTAGAGAGGAAAAAAAAATAGGGGGAGGGGGCGTTATCGTTATGGAAGGCCTAACAAACTGAGTGCTACGATTCCTCTCAGCTTAACAAACTCTTCTGGTTCTAGCCTGAATAAAATACCCAAATGCACCAGCCACAAAGGGCCAAACAGATCTACGCACAGTACAGACTTCATGGCAAACCTGAACATGGATACATTTCACAGTCATCCCATGTTACAAATCACCTTCCTGACGCTATTTTTTTAGCAGCTAAACCGCAGTAAATTGCAGAAAACTTGATTATACAACTCAAATACCAGTTTTTCCATATTTACAGTATCAATGGTATGGGGAAAATTGTGATATTTTTCAGACATCCCTGATCTATAACGAAGATTCCCTGTGTCATGCCAAGTGGTGTTTGTCCCTGAAAAATACGAGGCAGTAGAGTAAAACAAGGGACCTCCAGCGGCGCCAGACAAAGGAGCCATTCGGGCAAGGTAGGGATGCAATCAAGGTCTTGCTAAAGGGAGCCCTGGGAGGCCTACTTTAAGCACACTGACTTCACTGGACGGAATCGCCGGACTGACTGTGTATCGTGAACTGACTGACACGCCTAGTTCACTGAGCGTCCTGGCAAGGCTGGATAATTACCCTTGATGTGCTGAATATACAGTGAGGTAGTTCAACAACCGCGCCGCTCTTTTGACGATATGTTTTGTCGCGCTTTTCATACATGGTCTCGATTTTAATATAATATGCGCTTTCGTAATACGCGAGAAGACACACTTAGGCCCATATTCTTGCTGGGTAAGGAAGCTCCCTAACGCCTCTTCCTTACCGATTTATTTATGGATATGGCTGGTTAATATCCTTTGGTACACTCAAAATCGCAACTATCTTCCCAGTTCCGTCTAAAGAAAATTTACACCTGGCGGAAGACAATGAAAACCCTACCTCTACAAGTGCGTGTTTCATATTCGATTATTCCGCTATATTCGTCAAATTTTGGGTAGATGCCGGTCCTTGTGTCTGTCTGTACGTTACTTATGCAGAGTATGGCGATATTAGAAGAATTTGTATACTGCAGAATATTACAGAAAGGTGTGCTGAACAAAATACAACGCTTAGGAAAAGGTGTTAGGGTGCTTTCTTAACCGACGAGAATGCAGGCCTTTATCATAACAAACACCATCATAACAAATATCATCACACACACACACACACACACACACACCTCTCAAGCACATAATCTGAATGAAGATGTATAAGATTGTTTGTACACTATTATACATCTGTCCCGGTTCAAAGGCAATCACACACTTCATAACCAAACGAGGGTGAATATGCATACGACTGCTTGTATATACGTTTACCTCCACTCACACAGCTACCAAAACAGGTCACAACGAAATCAGAGTGAATATGTATCAGAATGCTTGATTATACACTCGCCTTCACTCCCAGGGCTACCGAACATTTCACAGTCAATTATGAAAGACTACGCATCGGTACAGGATCCATTGTGACAGTGGATCCTCTATAGCGACTGGGATCCTTTATATCAATTAGGATGCATTATATAGGTTTGGATCCTTTAGAAATGGCTGGGACCCTTTTTAATGGCTGGGATCCTTTATAATGGCTGGGATCCTTTAACATGGCTGGAACCTTTTTTATAATGGCTGGGATCCTTTAAAATGCCTAGGATCCTTTGTAATGGTTGGGATCCTGTATGGTTAGAATCCTTTCTAATGGCTGGGATCCTGTATAAGGGTTAGAATCCTTTATAAACGGTATTCAGGTTCTGCGTCACTGAAATCCGGTAGACCCATCACATCCACAGGTGGCCATAGGAGGAGAGAGGAGGAGTGAGCTGAAACCCATCCCCCCCCCCTCTCTCTCTCTACCTACCTACCTATCGACCTACCTACCTTCCCACTTTACTCATCTACCCACATATCTATCCCTCTGTCTATCTATCTATATCCATCCACCCACCCACCCACTCACCCAAACATCTCTCCTAGTATCTATCTATCTATCGATGACACTCACTACCTTTTTTATGGTCAACTGTTTTTTTTATTTTTATTAATTACCCATCTCTCTCTCTCTCTCTCTCTCTCTCTCTCTCTCTCTCTCTCTCTCTCTCTCTCTCTCTCTCAGGGGCCGTGTGTCTCTCTAGGTTGTCGATACCAGTTCTATCCATCTCTGGCCAACACCTCGCCTGTCCATATTCTATTTCCGCCCAACAGACAAGTCCAATTGGAGGAGGCGGGGAGATGAGGGAGTAGGGGGAGGGGAGATGAGGGAGCAGGGGGAGGGGAGATCAGAGACTGGGAGAGGAAGGGTCTGGCTTATGTAGGAGTGACTGGAAAGAAGGGAGGATATGGGATGGGAAGCGTGGAAGAAATAGTAGTTACAAGCAGAGAGGAGTGAGGTGTGGATGGGGAGAGGAGGTGGGGAGAAGGGCTTGGTTCTTGTCGGGGGTAACTGGAAAGAGGGAAGGATATGAGATGGAGGGGGCGGAAGAGGGTGAAGGACTAAGAGGGAAAAAAACTAAGAGGGGAAAAAAAAAAAAGTTCTTCGGAGGGAGATGTGAAGAGAGAGGGATGGGGAGATCATGGAGAAAGGACCTGGTCTTAGTCGAGAGTGATTAGAAGAGGGGAGGATATGGGATGGGAGGAGTGGAAGACAATGGGAATTGAGAGGATAAAAATAGCTATAGAAAGGGAGGAATTAGGTGACAGGGATATGAAGATCAGAGAATGGGGAGGAAGGGCTTGGATTTTTGTTGGGGATGATTGGAAAGCGGGGAGGATATGTGATCTGGGGAGTGAAGGGAAGTGAAGGATTGAGAGGGAAAAAGTAGTTATAAGTGGGGAGAAATGAGTCCAGAAGAGAGGTGGTGAGGAGGTGGGGAGAAAGGCTTCATTTTTATTAGGGGTGACTGGAATGAGGGGAGGATATTGGATGAGGGAAGTGGAAGACTGAGGGATAATTAAGGAGGAGTAAGGTGAGAGGGATGGGGAGATCAGAGGATGAGGAAGAAGGACTTTGTGTTGGGGGTGATTGGAGAGAGGGGAGGATATGGGGTGATACTGGTATGAGGGTGAATGGAAGAAAGTGAAGGGCTGACATGGAAAAAGTAGTAATAGGTGGAGGGGAGAGAAGGGAGAAAGGGTGTGGAGATGAGAGTGAGGGGCGGGGGAGGGAGAAATGGGGTTAATTTCGGTGGGGGTGAGGATGGTTGAAAAGAGAGGCGGGTATGGGATGGGGGTATGAAGAGCATGTATAGGCTGTGGGATGGGAAGGAAAAAAAATCTATCCTATAATGGTTAGAGGTGAAAAGGAGTGAGGCAAAATACTACCAGGGGGGAGGGGGGGGGGGAATCTGGAGAATTTATGCTGCTGTAGGGAGAAAAACAGAAAGCGTTCGAGAATAAACAGAACTGGGGGAAGACGGGCTATAGGCTAAAGGACAGCGATAAAAAAAATGCTTAAGGGTGAGAGGTGGAGGATCTGGCTGAAGATGTATCGGCTGAAGAAAGAACCAGGGGGAAAATTTTGCTACAGTACACGGGGGAGACGAGAAGTGGAGAGCATGGATGAAGGAAGAGGGGTTACAGGCTGAGGGACTGGAAGAGGGAAAAACAAAAAGTATATCTGAAAGGTGGCCTGAAGAAGTACTTACGGTATTGGAGGGGAAAAAATAAGTTTGGTGAAAGAGGTGAAGATACTGGATGCAGGAGGGGAGGTAGGGCAGGGTGAGAGATTGGAAGGAAAACGTATCCAAGTACGAGGCGGGGAGTGAAATGAGAACTGGATGTAGAAAAAGAAGCCTGGAGAATATATGCTACAGGCGGGGAGAGTTAAACCCCTTTAGTACGAGGATCTCTAATTTGTTTTTAACCATACATCACTAAACTCAGGTTAAGAAGCCCGTTGTCTAAGGCCCAGGTAATCTACATAATCTAACTAACTCTGTCACACGTCCTTACGTAAACACAAACACTATGAAGGGCAAATACCATGGTGATCTACAAATGGATTTTATATGGTATATGCCACTAGCCGTAACGGGGGTAACGTTCTTTTTTTTTTTATAGCATTCTGTTGCAGAAAAATCCACACAAAAAGAAGAAAAAAGAAAAGTGGAAGATGGTTGAAAGAGAAAAGCAAGAGATACATTGTGGATGAGTTGGTAACCTCACGCCCACCGTCCCCACCCCATCAGCCCGGCAACAGCGCGGCCAACCCAGCACTGTAAATGTCACCCCCCTAAACAATGGCCATCACTCTCCACAACTATTTCTAAATGTCCGCGGAAAACGAGCATTAGTTTTAGATTCGCAATACATTTTAAAATCCGGGCCGATGGAAGCGATAAGTGTAAATCGTTGCTTTTATTTTATGATGCATTTTATTTTGCCAGCCAACCCCATATTGCCCCTCTTGGGTCTAGAACGTAACAGGGACCGAAGTTTAGGGGTCCTCAGACGACATTATCTAGGCTGGAGGAAATTTGTTTACGTTCATGGTATCATTCTCATGATAAAAAATGCAGAAGGTTAGAACTTGAATGCATTAACACATGACCCTCTCCCACCCAGCACCTCTCCAACCAGCCCCAAGATCACCTGAAATGTGAACCCAGTGGACTGGAGGCTTCATTTGCCCCTCTCCTGCCTTCCCAATCTGCATTTCGGAGTATACAGAAGCAGTTGCGAGACGTTCGTACAGTACAGCCAGACAGTAGTGCCGCCTGGTCATATCGGTGCCATCACAATGTAGCCGACCTTCTCCAGCACCTACAACCTAGGAGAACACTCTCTCTCTCTCTCTCTCTCTCTCTCTCTCTCTCTCCACATTCTATGGGAAGGCCACTAAAGAGCAACGATGTGACCTAGATCTAGGGCGATGAGATACGGTTGTGCTGAGTTAAGGAGAATGAGGGAGGGAAGCAAAGATGAACTACGTGAATATATGAAAAAGGAAAATTATGGTTATGGAGAGAGAGAGAGAGAGAGAGAGAGAATGTGTATGAGTTCAGAACTAGTTGACTCAAGGAGAAGGCATGTTAAGGGTTAGTTATCTTAAGGACGAGGAGGCTGGGGGATGGGGAAGGACGAAGGAGAAGGAAAGGCAAGGAAGATGGATGGGAAGGAGGGGAGGCGACAGAAGGGAAACAGGATAGGCATGGTAAGAAGATCAAAGGGAGAGGGGAGGGAAGTGAAGGGGAGGGGAAGACGAAAAATGAGAGAGAGAAGGAAGAGAGGAGTAAAGCAGCCCTCATAACAAAGGCTATTATGTACTGGCAAACTACACTTAAGTACACCCACAGAAACTAATGAGATACACAGACGCATTAAAACATCCGAGGCACAACCATATGCTCCCGGGCAAAACATATGCAAACACAAACGTATTACAGACCCATAGAACATGCTACAAACCCAGCCGCAAACCCAGCTTCTTAAATACATCCACTCAGCACACGCCAACACATCAACAAACCGAAGCAGGAAATATCAACGCAATCAGATCTGTAGTATATCTTCATGACACACCATACCTAACACACATACCATTCCACACCCCACTCAAAGACTTCGTAAACGCTCTTCCACATCGCAGAAACATCCGCAAACCACGCCGCAACACAAATCCCCAATCACAACCTTCCCCAAACAGGCCAAACCGTCTGACCATGCCCAAAACCGTCAACAAATTAAACCGCAATACACCTCATCACTACCTACCTTCAAAATCGCCCCCATATTGGCAAAAATCCTCCACACATGCGCAAAAACATTCTCAAATCGTCCCTAGGTGAACAAAATCGTCTTCCCATGCGCAAAATCATGCCCTCACCCACGAAATCGTCCCCGTGTGCGCAAAATTGTCTCAGCGTGCAAAAAATCGTCTTCGCGTGTGCAAAATCGTCAATCCGTGGGCAAAATCGCCGACCACGAGAAAAACACACAATAGTCTAGGATTATGGGTCCTAAACACAGAAGCCTGCGGGGTATGGGTGGAGGGGGGACACTTGTGAGGGCTGGCACACACGAAACCACGCACGCAATGTTACAAGCACACGCAATTTACATGAATATTGGATACACACACACACACACACATACACACACACACACACACACACACACACCGCTCGCTGGTGCAGTGGTAACGCTCTCGCTTGCCAACTGGTGGACGGGAGTTCGCGCCTCGCTCAGGTTGTGAAAAGTTTCACTGACGAAGTGGGTGGTTACTGTCCCCTTGAGCAAGGGGACGGGTGTGTGCGTGTGTGAAGGTCACAGCCTTGCCCTTAGATCGGACTATATGAGCTCTCAGCTCCCTTCCGGGAGGGTAAAAGCTGACGATCACGACCATCAAAATGATCCTGACCGACCCGGTGAATTACACACACACACACACACACACACACAAACCAATAAATGGCATACTAAGCTCGCAATCATATAAGCATGTGCGTACGCGCATGCACGCGCTCACAGATACAAATACACACGCACAACTTTAACTGGAATACTGATCTCGGCAACACACACACACACACACACACACACACACACACACACACACACACACACACACACACACACACACACCTTTACCTGGAAATCTAAATTTGCGAGCGTAGTCTCTCTCTCTCTCTCTCTCTCTCTCTCTCTCTCTCTCTCCACGGTAAAGAGAGCATGGAGGCGGGGTATGCCAGCAAGGACAAAATATACTGTTCATTATACTATTCTCCGCGCTAAACAAGTATATTCTTTGCTCTAAACTGGCCTAAAATTGCCGTCTCTTCAACCTGATTGCTGAGGTGCTACAAGAGATTAACACCAGATTATGATGCTCACCACGAGGAAGTGCTATGGAAAGGATGATGAGCTATGAATTTCCCTTTTTTCTGCTACACAGCTATGCGAAACAATCAACAAAATGGGAAAAATCTGGGCCACATTAAGGTGAAAGGATGATACACCACCACCACAACTATAAACAGGGATTCAATTAGGCTACCTCACCCAGGCCAGGGCCTTGGACCGATTTTGATGAAAAACAGTAGGCTTCCAGGGCTTATCTACCTTCTGAATTTTTTTTTTTTTTTTTAAAGAACGAATGGCGCAAATTTGTGACCTGTAGTGAGCAGACAAACAAACAAACAGACAGACCAGCATGCTTGCCGAATCGAAAGACTCCGGCAAGCAACAAACATTGGTGAATATATAACCTCCTCATAAGAGAGAAACTGGGGAAAACAAAGCTGAATCGAGGTGGGGTATGAGAAACTGGGAAATAAAAGGGAATGAGTAAATATAAGAAATAGGAAGGAAAATGGTTAAAAATGAAGTATTTGAAAACGAATAAAAAGCAGAAAATACATGAAAGGAATTGGTAAAAACTAGGGACATGAAAGACGCAGATAAAACAGAAAATGCTTTAAAAATCCAACAAAATCACTGCCTGAAAGATTACAAAAATCAAATTCACACAAAATGGAAGAGTCAGATGGTACAGGAAAGAAACTGGTAAATACAAGAGATCCAGGGGAAACTAGAAAACACTCAGAGAATGCATACCTCCGCCAATGCCACTGCCATTAAAAAGGATCCGGATCCGCATCCGGATCCGTGGAGATATTGTGTGATACACATAGGATCCGGATCCGCCCCAAAATTCATCAATTGTTTCTTGACCCATGACCCACCCTTCCACAATATTTCACTGAAATTCACTGAGAACTTTTGGAGATATCGTATGGACAAACAAACAAACATAGGTGAATACATAACCTCCAGCTTCGTTGGCGGAAGTAAAAATGGTAAATACAGCTAATAAATGAAAGAAATCGGTAAACTGACACTGTACATGAAACAAGTTTAGCACAACCATACGATACACAAGAGATCAGTAAATACAGGATGCATGAAAGACTCTGGTAAAAACAGTATGCATGAAAGAATATGGTAAAAACAAGATTAATGAAATGAATTCGTATAACAAAGGATGCCTAAAAACAGCTGGATAAAAACAAGATGTATGAAAGAAAAGACACGACATACATGAAAGAAACTGGTACGCACAGGTAATACGTGAGGCAAAATCAGTATAATCACGAATTCCATTAAAGGTATGCAAAAAAACGAGAGATGGGGTAGTAGCAAGAACACACACACACACACACACACACACTGGGGTAGTAGCAAGAGAAGCACACACACACACACACACACACACACACACACACACACACACACACACACACACACACACACACACAAGGACAACAATGGCAGGCACAAGGACAGGCAGAGAGCAATAACAGACGTTTTTCATCGACACAGGTAAACAAGAAAAATGCGAAAGGGGCGGGAGTGACAGGGAGCAAAGGAGAGAGAGAGAGAGAGAGAGAGAGAGAGAGAGAGAGAGAGAGAGAGAGAGAGAGAGAGAGAGAGACGCGTGCTCAAGGGAGGGTAAAGTGAGGAAGAGGAGAGAGGGAGAGAAGAGGGAGAGGCAATGAAAGGGGAGCCGGGCTGGAGAGGGCAGTGAGGGGTGAGGAGAGTAGGGGCCATATTCATAAATTTTCTTAGGCTTCACCCGTTTAACCCGATGACATTATTTCTTTCCTACTACCACCTGGCGATTTTATTTAGGACAGTCCTCTGGTAGTGAAGGAGTTAATGAATGACGTATTTAACTCCGATGGTTCAAAAAGCCCTTAGTGAGCAAAACAAAATCATCTGGAGATAGAGTAAAAAAAAATACGATACCAGAATGAGAAGGTTAGGTTGTGCATTAGGTAGTTCGCTTTTTTATTTTCATTTTTCCAACTACCAAACACTTCACAACCAAATCATAGTGAGTGAATAAAAATGCAGTAAGTACGAAATAACATTATGATAAAAATTTTCAACTAGTATGGTAACTTAGTGAAAATCGGCGAAGAGCCTTTACAAATATGTTCTCAGACTCAGAAAGGAGAGGTGAGGGGAAGCGAAGGGGACAGACGAGGGGTTGGTTGATGGGAGGGGACTATGTAGCTCGGTCCGTTTGGTACTGGACTCAAGTTTGGAGGACACTCTGACACAGGTTCGAGTCCCACTGACTGCCACTGAATAAGGTGGACGCTCACACATTAACGCCTGTTCGCGACAATCAAATAACTGACACCCACCCCATACCAACGACTAAAAATGTACAGTCGCGTTATTAAGTGATGTCGCAAAGTCCAATGAAAATGAAAGGACTTTGTGACCTCATTTGTTAACGTGACTGTACCATTCTCTTCTGATTCACCGTCTGTCCTACCCTTCTCCTAAACCCCATATGGCTTTACCATTCAACAACAAACCACTGTCTATTACCACGACCTTCTGTTTCACCGCCTGTGCCTTATATTTGTTATATTTGTTCTATCTTCCTAACTGCCCTATGACTTTACACCTTTAGGGAGAGGATGGTGAGAACAGAAATGCGAGGGGAAGGGAGTGTACTGTATACGACACACAAGTAACAGGAGAAATTCTGGTCTACAGAGGTTATGTATTTGCGGCAACAGGAACACATTATGATGCTGCTCTAACCGACGCGTGTGAGAAAAGGACTGAACATACGAGAAGGTAAGAAGGGGCACGTGAGGGGAAGGAGCCAGGTGAGGGGAGGGACACAGGTGAGAGGGTCAGAGGGGGCAGGAAGGGAGTTTCATGTATGAGGCTTCACTCACACGTGTTCAAGGGGTGGGATCACGTCATCATCAGCCAATGCACAGTACGCAAGTTTTCGCTTTATCACGCACGCACAAACGCATTAATGGTCCATCCTCCATTCATATTATATATATATATATATATATATATATATATATATATATATATATATATATATATATATATATATATATATATATATATATATATATAGGTATACCAGTTCTCTGTCTATCTGTCTGTCTGTCTGTCTGTCTGTCTCTCTCTCTCTCACACACACACACACACACACACACACACACACACACACCAGAAGGCAGCCAGCCACCACACAGTTAGCGTATCCACGAACTCAATATTCACCTGCTGGCTGATATTGCATGTGCTTCACCGGCGCGGCGTGGCTCTGTGTCGGCCCAGTAAATACCGCACTTACTTTGCATTCACACTCACTTACACCGTAATAAATGCAGGTGAGCCCCGGAGACAATTACAGGCCAGCATACTAACGACACGCATTACACAAGCTTTACACAGACATTACACACAAAGTACAGCAAAGGACTTTCGTGTATAAAATTGGCATGGATTTCAATGAGGTTCTGGAAGCTGTTATTATGTAGAATTATTACAGTTTTGTGTGGGTTTTCCGGCTGCACATGAAAGACTGCGGTTTGGCGTGCAAGGAGAGCGTGTAAAAGAATGGGGTAGATTATAGGAAGCTTCTGAGACTACGCACCGTACCAAAATAGGCTGCTGGCATTCTTGAAGCATCATTTGAACGTACATGATGATCGCAAAAACGTGTACTTACTGAGGGTACATGAGGAAGAAAGGCTTGGATTGGTATCGGGGTGCAGAAAGCGAGTACATGAGGTAAGGTGTCTTGAACTGGCAGGAGGGTGTGTACAGAACCAAACTGGCTATCAATAAAGGCATCATGGACGCATCACAATGTAAAAATTATTCCTACATGAGTTTAAGTCTGCTGGAAAGAATGCAAGAGGGAAGGCGTCTTGGATAGGAGAGAGGGAGTGTATACAAAATTGGCGTGGATATCAATAATGTTCTGCCATCGTGAATCAATATGGAGAATGCGATTTTGAGTTTAAATTAATTGTGAGTACATGAAGCAGGGTGGCTTGGATAGGCAGGAGGGCGGGGGCAAAATTGGTTTGGGGTTTAAAGGCAGAGGCTTACTGACAGTATGTAAAAGAACACGAGGAAAGGCGGCTTAAGCACACGTTTAAGTATACTCGTACATATAGCTACATACATAAAGTTACACAGTACATGCATACATAGATACATCAAACATACATATATACATACATACATAGGCTACAGAAAACGAACATACATACATACACATGCATGGACGCAAATATAGTTAAGAAAACACACACACACACACACACACACACACACACACACACATCGTCCCTCCCTCTACTGGGTGATCAATTGGCCTCGGTGTTGAATTTCCCCCTCCATCTGTTAGCCCTTCGCCTCCCCTCTCCCTCTTCCCCTCCATTCCACCCCCCTTCCTCTCCTTTCCCTCTCTCTTTCCCCTCCCCCCCTCCCTTCCCCCTCCATGTCCCTTTTCTCTCCTGTAGCTCCTCTTTCTCTTCCTATTCCTCTTAATCATTCTTTTGTTCTGCCTCTTACTTTCCCCGTTATTTCTCTCTCTTCCCTTCTTCCCTACCCTTTTGCCTTCCTTCCATGTGCTTTTCCTCTCTTCCTGTTCATTTATCTCTTCCTATTCTTTCCCTTCACTCTTAGCATCACTTCTCTGTCCCTTCTCTTCTTCCCTTCCATCAACCTCCCTCTCCCTCTCCCTCTTCGCTACTGGCACTCTCGTTTCTCATTCCACCTCTTATCCTCTTCATCTCACTTTTCCCATCGACCCATGTACTTCTCTTCCACACCCTTCCATCTTTCTGTTCCCCTCTCTCTCACTCTACCTCTCCCTCATCGCTCTTTTAGTCATTTCTTCCTCCACCTCTTGGTCTCCATCTCCCTTCTCCCTTCCTCCGCAGTCCCTCTCCTCTTTCTCTTTCTTCCTCTCCCTCGCCTGCTTTCCTCTTCCAGTCCTCTCTTCTCTCCTTCTATCTCGTACTTTCTCTCTCTCTTCCTTTTTCCTTCTTTTCCCACTCCACTCATGCCCTCCTCTTTTCACCTATAGACCATCTTCCTCTTCTCTCACCTCTCCTTTCCTCTCTTCCTCCCCGTTCTCCTCTTAGGTTTATTACATCCTCCCCTTTTCCCTTTCCCCCGATCTCTGCTCTCGATCATTCCTCTCTCTCTCTCTCTCTCTCTCTCTCTCTCTACCACTCGAGTCCTATTCCCCCTTCCTGTTAACTCACTTTTCCTATTCTTCTTCGTACACAATTTTTATCTATTTATCTACAGCCAGACGCCATAATCCCGTAAGAGGTGACCGATTGACTGAGCTAGCTGTTTACCGGGGAGGGGCACTAACCCTTCGCCAGACCACTTGTTAACACGTATAAGGAATACGTATGAGTTGGTCAAATGGTTACCACCCAGCGTTGTAAATGGTTTCCTGGCTACAGGAAACCATTAGGCTTGTCACTCAATGTAAAGCCATCTATACAGGAAGAGCAATAAAAAGTAACAGGAAACATGGGCTAAATAGGAAGAAAGGAGGACAGACACAGAAAAAAGAATGGTAAAGGTGAAGGAAGAAGTAGGCAGCACTACATCAAGTGAGTGGATGATGGTTACCACCACCTGCATGTGCCATTAAAAAAAAAAAAAAATCTCCTCCTCCTCCTCTTCCTACTCTCCCTGCTCTTCCTCTTCTTCCTCCTCCTCCTTCTCCTTCTCCCTTGCCACCCGACCTCACCCCCCACCCCATTCCTCACCCAGCCAGCCATTCGATCTCCCAAACTTCACCCCAGCCACCCGACCAGTAGCCCAGCCTAGCCTCGCACCCTACGTTACCTTTAAGACCACCCTCATGCTGATCTGTGTGTGTGTGTGTGTCTGTGAACTTGCAACATCAGGCTCGTAAAACCTCATCTATCTACACCAATGCACCGATCCACTGCTAAATAAAGCCATCATTGTCGGTTGCTGCGGACTTCCTTGACTGGTTT
The DNA here is from genome assembly GCF_032717465.1 of Coenobita brevimanus. Lineage (NCBI taxonomy): Eukaryota > Metazoa > Arthropoda > Malacostraca > Decapoda > Coenobitidae > Coenobita > Coenobita brevimanus. Next base: position 4,977,576 of record NC_137028.1, on the reverse strand, counting down.
TCCTAAGTTCATGGAAAAAGAAGCTGGAGAGGCGACAGGATTTTTTATGCCGACTGTACATGTGTGGGGTCGGGGACAACGGTGCGTTAATATGATGCAGGTTGCAAATCCAAGAGGTGGCCGGGGATACCTATTACCTACGCGCTTCCAGGGATGCGCGGTGGTTCATGGCTTAATTAATCTGGATTTTCGATGGCTTTATCCAGAGCCTTCCTACGAAACAGGCCGTTAAGACAGAGAAGGGGTAAAACAGAACTGACTGTTACCGTTACCAAAAGAAGTTATACAGAACTGACACCGTTACCTAACACAACGTTACCACGAAATACATTATTAGACTAACTGTTACCGTTACCACAGGCGAGAGCGAGCAGAGGTGAATGAACTAGTAAATACAGTCGAGAAAATTAATAAACAGGTAAGCAATCACAACGAACAGCGATAATTGTACTGCTGATCCTGACACTTTCATAAATAACTCTTTTGAGATACGTAAATTACAGAAACTAATCGCAGTATGCTCGTATACTTACAAATTCTGCAGCACAGCAAGAGAAGATCACAACTTACCTGCAAAATTAATAAAATATTAGTAATACGAAAAACATTACTACAATATTCAATAATTACAATATCAATAACAATGGCATAGGCTGAAGGGCCCTTTTGATCTTAACCTTTGCTTAACTGCACTCAAAATCGAACATCTTCATCCTTGTCTTATCCTGAACCCTTCCTCAAATTTTAGTTTAAATGGGATAAAAACTGCTTAAGTTGACCCTGCCATCTGACCTTGACCTTTAACCTGTTCTAGAAAACAATAGGTCAAGAACTTGGGGAATCCTCAACCCATCCACCAAATAACCTCAAAACTTCTATGTATTTTGTTCGTTCAATGACACAGGTCGAACATTCACCTTTAAAAATGAATCACTTAAATATTGCGTTACCCTCTACAATTCTCCAAGTTTAGCTCATACTGAATAAATATGTTTAAACTAATTTTTCTAAGTCCAATTTCGATGTTGCCATGTGACCTTGACCTTTAACCTGTTATTCTAAATAAGAAATTAGTTTACCTATTGGCGGACCCTGAATCCTTCCACCACGTTTGGATAATATCGGATAAAAGCTGCTGGAGTTATTTTGTACACACACACACACACACACACACACACACACACACACACACACACACACACACACACACGCACACCGATCAGAACATAATACCCTCCCTCACTTCCCAAGTGCCGATGCAGTAAAAGTATGTGTAAGTTAAATATGGGTGGGACAGAGCGAGTGAGTATATATGAACGAATGAGTATGAGTGAACGAGCAAGAGTGAATGAGTGAATAAGAGTTAATGAATAAGAGTGAACGAGTGAGTAAGAGTGAATGAGTGAATGAGTAAGAGTGAATAAGTAAGAGCGAATGAGTAAGGGTGAATTACTGAGCAAGAGTGAATGAGTGAGTGACAGTGAGCGTTTGCCAAATGTAATCCCGCCACATAACACTGGCCCCATATTTCACATGACCGCAATTACCAACACTGTACCTGGCTATGGGCTGGCTGGGGGCAAACACTTCCCGTTACAGGTGGATAAATGACCAATCAAGCAAAGATTCGTGGAGGCGTTTATATATGCAAAAGTACAAACATACTGTATACACACAATCTCTCTCTCTCTCTCTCTCTCTCTCTCTCGTGTGTGTGTGTTTCACATATCGCAGATCAGAAGGCGAAGGCAACAACCACTGAGCCAATTCTACACCAAATAGACGAAGAGGAACGAACTAATTTTTTTTTTTTTAATGAAAGGAAGAAGGAACCAAAGGCCAGAATATCGGTAATTAACAGGTAGTAAAGGGAGAGCTACCTAACCAGCAGTAGATGGACGGCCTCTTAACTCTCAGGCTGTATTTAACTATTAACGCGTCCACCAAGGCCATTATCCACCCCATCACTGTCACCATTACGAACACGCACGACCGCCATCAACTCCACTACCACCGTCACCTCCACCACCTCCGCCTCCACCTCTACCTCCGCCTCCACCACCACCATCACCACCAACACTTCCGCCGCCATCACCACCATTATTATCATCACCACCACCTACTCCATCACCTCCACCGCCACCACTCAAACCAGCCGCCTTGTTGCGTTATAACCACACCCTCAATCTCCATTAGCGAAGACTATCAACTATCATCATCAATTTCACGATCATCCAGGCCTATTATCTTCTCCCACCGTCCTCCCTCACTCACCAAACTGCCTACACTTTCATGCACCATCACCACTACGACTACCTATAACTATACTCACCACCGGACCTGCCAAAATCACCATCACCACTTAAGTTAACCTCACCACATACGCTTTCATTCACCCTCATCACCACTGCTATACCTCACCTGACCACTTAACTTAAAATCACCATCGCTCCCTACCACACCAATCTCACCAATTACAACTTCATTCATCATCAGTACTAACACTAACTGAACTCACCACCCAACCAACATGTCCTCATCACTTACGCCAATTTCAACAAAGACAGCTTCTTTTACCATCACCAGGATACCTTAAACTACCACCTAAACTTCCAAAATCACCATCACTCCACATCATAATATACCTCACCAAATACACATTGAGTCACCATTACCCCTAACTCCATTCGCCATCTACCCGGCCACAATCTCACACAATCACAAGTCCCCACCACCTACGACACCCTCTCTTCACCAAATAAACCTAGCTTCGCTATCATCCCAGGCGCTGTTAACGTCATGCACACTAGTACTCAAGCTGTCACTCACAACCACAATTACCCACAAACACAGTACAATTTCCTTCTCAGATTACAGATAAGCCTTCACCATTAAATACTGCACTAAAGTCTCCGCAGGCAGCTTGATGGAAAAGAGGGATTATTTTGGGCATGATTATCTGAACGTGACGCGTAAATCTGTTTGAGCTGGAGGAGTTAGGTATGTCCCTCATTAATCCTTCATTGTTATGGCGTCCTCCAAAGCTGAGATAAATCGTCTGCTAGCGGCAAGAAGAGAAGAATAAAGACGTTACGGTACTGAAAGGGTTAACGTCGTCTTTTCTTGGTTTTATACTTTCCACTGTTAAATTATTTCATTCTGAGGAGAACCCATTACTAGCGAAGGTGTTACTGAATGCCAAATTAACTCTTCCACCTCGAAAAGTTTCTCCTAAGCTTATAAACATGAACTGACGATAACAAGAATATAATAAAAAAGGACGTCACAGAAAAAAAAAAAAAAAAAAGCCACTGATAACGAGAGATACATTAAAATATCAACGTAAAGACCAATAATATCGTCACCATCACCTTCATTATCATCATCATCACCCTTAACGTTACCTTTAAATACCACAGTGTTACTACCTTCATTTTATTTTATCAACCTCCTCCTCGCCATTTAATAACTACCAGCAACAGATCTTTTACAAACCTCTCGTCCTTCTAACGCCCACTTCTCCTACTACCAACACCACAACCATCACCTCTACTAACACCATACACCACCCCCCAACCATCAACCACACCACTACCAACACTACTACGCCAATCAGAAAGAACAAGAAAATTCCAACTTCCTTCATAAACTCTCACCCACCTACTTCAGCCTCATTGCCAACCTTACACCACTTCCATTAGCAACACACCTTCATTCACCCCCCCCACCCACCCACCCTCCCCACCACACCACAGCCACCAGACACAACTCTAGCCACCGCTATCACAAACTTCAGCCTTACTATCACCAACTACACGCCACTTCCGACGGCAACACACCTTAAGTTACCTCCTGTAGCGCCGGCACCATCAACCAACAAGCACTCGCATACAATTACGACTTCCATCCGCCAAAATCACCATTCACCACTACCAACTACCACTAGACACCCCCCCCATGCTCTTCTACTGCCAACTTCAACCTCGCTACAACCAGTCCCCGACTACTTCCGACACCACCACTCATAATCACCTCCTCCACCTTCGAACCCACAATCATCAAGAGTATACTATGGTACTTCCTCCGCCAACACTACTAACAATCCCGCAACACTTCTGACAACACCACACACCTACAATCACTGCCTGGAGCCCCGACATAAAAAACAACAAGCACAACTTCTACTTTCCCTGCAATCACCCATCACCAACAATCCCTATCCACCCTACAGCTTCCCACACGCTTCCAATCATCCCCTTGAGGTCGATATCAACAACCACAGGACCAGTAGCACAACTACAATCAATACAATTCCTCCAACTCCTGCTGTACCATCACTAATCACTCACAAATTTCAACAGCAACATATACTTACCATTACCACCTCAACCCCTCCAGCGCTGCACCGACGAATGCAACAACCATTGGAGCAACACAATTACAATCAACAACACAATTCCCCTAACTTCTACCGTACCATCAACAAAAACACATGAGCTCTGAGAGCATCACATACCGAAAATCACCTCCTCCAGTGCCGACTCCGATGACTACCAATAGCAAATTACCATCAATTACATCCACCAATCCACGAATCCTACAATCACATCCAAAATCCACCAAATCTATCATCACATCCACCATCCATCAATTCTACCATCAATCACAAACTATTTTCGACACCAACGAATCTAAAACTCAACCCCACCACCAACACCTTCAACCTCACGCCAGTCCCTCACCCCTTTCTGAAGCTCACACCAGTTCCCTCACCACTTTCAACCCCACAACATTCCCTCACCACTTCCTACAACCTCATATCAATCCCTCACCACTTTCTACAACTTCACACCAGACTTTCACCACTTCCTATAACCTCACACCAGTCCTTCACCACCACCTTCAGTCTCATACCAGTCCCTCACCAGTTCCTTCAGCCTCACACTAATCCTTCACCACTTCCTACAACCACGCACCAGTCCCTCGTCATTTCTTACAGCAACAGACCAGTCATCATCTCCACCTCTACCAAATTAAGCCTCGCTACCAATCTCTCGCCACTTTCGACAGCAACCCACACCCTTCCAATCACCCCCTGGAGCGCCGACAGCAACAGCCAACGGAGCACAACTACCAGACCTACAGCAGCAGTTCAGGGCGGTCGACTGGCTCTTGCTGAATATTCATAGGAGCGTTTGCCTTCGCCCGTGCATCACTCAGGCTGTCACTCGTAAACTACGTGAATGAGGGGCGCCCATGAATGAATCACTCGCCCTTGTGCACGGTGGAGAGTAACGGCACTGGAGTCAAGACGGTGTGTGTGTGTGTGTGTGTGTGTGTGTGTGTGTGTGTGTGTGTGTGTGTGTGTGTGTGTGTGTGTGTGTGTGTGTGTGTGTGTGTGTGAGAAAAGAGGAAGACGTTCAGGTACAGGTAGGATTCGAATGGTGGAAGGAAAAAGGATGTGGATGTTGGTGGATGTGGATTTTCGAGGCAAGGATGCTGAAGGCTCTGAAAAGAAGCAAGATAATGTGCGAGTAGGCTAAGAAGGATGAGGCTCAGGTGGAGGTAGGATTCGAACGATGGAAGAAAAGATGTGGATGCAAGAAGGAAGGATGTGGATGGGCGATTTAAAGTGCTTCAGCCCATGGGAGTTTAATTAATTCTGTTATTGGTGACGTCAGACTATTTAACTGAGATTAGGAATGCTGATGAGGGAGGCTTACGTATAGTGGCACCGATTTAGCCCAGTGGTGGAGCTGTCCGGTTATACAAACGTCCCTCACCTCTCTCCTCTACGCCAAAAGGGGGATGGTGGACTGCAGGGAAATGCCACCTTAGCCTGTAGTCCACTGGGTTCACGTGTCAGATGAACCTGGGGCTGCTGCTGCTGCTAGTGTTCAGTTTAGGAGAACGCCTTATTAATAAACGGCTTAATGAAGGCTGCATCTAATTCCTCTTGTTCGAAAAGTCTCCCCTCAGCTAAATAATACTGTTTGGAGACAGGAAGGAAAAAAAAAAAAAGTCACCGTAGTGATGTGGCTGAGAGGTTGGGAAGGCTTTCAAACGAGCCAAGATGATGCTTAAGTGTGAAGGATGAGGATCACGTGGAAAGAGTTCAGATATGGCAGGAAGAAAAAAATGGAAGAGGGGTGTGGAAGGATGGACTTCCAGAAGGATGTGGATGGATGAACTTAGAAGCGATGTTGAAGGATGAGCTAAATGAGGGATGTAGAAGAATGTGAAACAAGTCAAGATGATGGTATGAGTAACAAGGATGAGATTCAGCTGGAAGGAATCAATGTAAACAGAAATAAACACACGGATGTTGAGGAGAAATATGTAAAAATTTGAGGAGCAATGTGGAGGGATGTGGATGTTAATAATGAGTAAGAAAGACTACGCTCATGAGGAAGAATTCGATACTGAGTGAAAAAAAAAAATGTGGATGCTGAGGAGAAAGGATATGTAAGTATGTGAATGCCAAAAAAGGATGCAGAGGGATGTGGCAAGACGCAGCTCCCACATCAAGACCATGTGTAAGGGTCAAACAATGTGTGGATTACCCTGAATTTGGACTCTTCTGACTGACACGTAGCATTTTATCTCTACAAGGCGCCGCTAGGTCTGCAGATGAACATTACATATATGGGACTCGGCCAGACAACGCAAGATACAACTCCAAATTTTTCTTCTCTACTCCAAGTCATTTCCTTTGACCCTAAGTCGGAGAAACAGAGGAAGAAGGACGTCAAGTAAAGAGAGGGTAAAGAGAAGATGTGGAGAAGCAGAGACAGACTACGAAAAAAGAGATGAGGTAAAGAAACAGATGTAGACAACGGAAAAAGAGATGCAGAGAAAAATGGGTAGGCAGTAGGATAAAAGAAAAGATAAACAGAAAGGAAAAAGGGAAGATATCGATGGGAAGGTACGAGATAAAGAGAAACAGAGGAATATGGGAGAGATACAGAGATAGGAAGAAACGCCATCGAGACTAGAGGAAGAAGGACAGAGGCACAGAAACAGAGGAACACGAGAAATGATTAACAACCAAAAAGAAGATCAATAAAGAGGTAAACAAATGGAAAAAATGGGAGAGAGAGAAAGGGGGAAAGGGAAAGGATAAATGAGATGAAGCAGAGAAAAGGAGGAGGAAAGACACCCCCCCCCCTACACACACACACACGTTAAAGACAAAAACAATGGAGACAGCCACAAAGACACAGAACAAAAGAACAGCAGAAACAAATAAAAAAAAGACACACACACACACACACACACACACACACACACACACACACACACACACACACACACAGCAATAAAAACGGACATCACCAGAGAGAGAAGGACAGCGTCACAACACAGCGACGGATACTCTGCCTTGTCTGGGGGCCGCTATCTAACAATTTTACACATCAATAATTTTTATTAGCAACAAGACAAGGCCACCCAGCTCTGAAGTGGGTGGAAGGGAGAGGGGAGGGAAGGTGGGGGAGGAGTGGGAGTGGGAGACGGAGAGGATGAAGAGAGAGGGAGAACCTGAGAAGTGGGAGAGTTTGAGGACAGGGAGAAGTTGAAATGAGAGGGACGAGTTAGAGCTAACAAGAGGACGAAGATGTAGGGTAGAGAGGTGAAGTTGTGGAGAGGGGGGCAGAGGTGGACGCGAGGCACAGGATAGGATGAGGAAGAGGATTGAGTGACAAAAGGATAGAAACTGAGGAATGTGTGAAAAAGGAGGGAGGACGAAGAGGGTCGGAGATAGGCTGGGGACAGAACGAGGTTGTGGAAAGGGTGGGGGAAAGGGACTGGGAGAATATGTGAGAGAGAGAGAGAGAGAGAGAGAGTCTCAGTAGTCCGTTCCCTGTGGCCAAGCAGTCTTGCGTTCCACACCCCATCACATGTCACCATTTCGGCACCAACATCCACTATCCACACTCAATACATGCAAGGTCTGTCTCGTTACACATTGTTGTATTAGCATTAGCGGAGATGTTTTTATGGCGTGGCTGTGGGTCTTCTGGTAAATCATTAAAGTCTCTTTTAGTGAAATTTAAATCATTAAAGTGTTCCCTACCCCAGCCAGGGATCGAACTCCAGTCCATCTAGAAACCAGGCCAACTCTCTGACCACTCGGCTAGGAGTCTGGGGAGGAAAAAGTGAAAGGGAATGGAAGAAAAAGAAAAAGCGGGTGCGCGGGAGGAGGAGGAGGAGGAGGAGGAGGAGGAGGAAGAGGAGGAGGAGGAGAGAGAAAGGAAGGGAGGAAGACGAGCTACGGAAGCAGACTCTAAGCATCAATTTCTAAACCACCAATTGTCCTCATTAAATTCTTACGAGCGCGCAGTTCAGAATCCTTCCACCTCCTGTTAGTTCCACGAGGACGGGCACGTAGCAAGGTGGCGGTGGTGGGGAGTTGAGGGTCAGGATAATAATAGCAATATCACATAATAATAATAATGGTGCTCTTCATAATCCTCATCAAGCATCATCATATTTTCTAATCAAAGAATGGGGTTTCGTAACAACACGAACAACAACAAAAACAACAATAATAATAATAATAATAATAATAATAATAATAATAATAACAATAATACCGTACTAAATATCTAAACACGAATAACAATTGTGAATATGTAAAAAAAAAAAAATCCAAAAAATATACCAAAACATTCAAAGTCAAAAATAAATAAAAGAAAGAAGTACTAAAATTAATAAGAAAAGAAATGATTACAATTAAACGAAAATACAACCCGCCAACCAGGCCTTTATCACGGTTCCCCACAACACTGGCAATAGTAAGGTGTTATATATCACAGGTAAGAACGTGACACCAGTAATAACACTCATAACACGCCCTAACACAGAATAATATCTTTCTCTCCATATGTCTGTCTGTCTAATTTTTCACCTACCTACCTGCCACCCACCTACCTACCTACCCACCCACCTGCCAACCTCCCTATCTATCTATCAATCTACCCACCTACGAGTATAATCAATCAATATATTTCCATCTATCCACATATCTATCTGCCCACCTTCCTACCAACTTATCTCTCTCTTCCTATCTATCTCAATGACGCCAATAATACTCACACCACACCTGAGGTAAAAACAACACAACTATCCGTCTACTCTGACACCGCTTCACGTGAGGGGTCAAGCCGACAGAAAATGGACTTCCAGGTGTCAGTCCCTACTCAGTAACAACCCCCTCCTCCCATCTTAATCAGTCTAAAATTAAGGGGTTTATTCAGCTGAGGATGGACCTTTATTATTCATTAACTTTAACGAGATGGAAATTTTCGTCCTTTTGCAGATTACTTCCCTAAGTTTCATGGCAGGAAAAAATACTGCTGCTACTCAATATCCTCTCTCACGGCACTTCTTCATGACTAGCATCCTATTCTAGTTAAAATGAACTGAGTATAATAGTGAAGGGGTTCATAAAGTCGATTTTAATTCTCTCTCTCTCTCTCTCTCTCTCTGGCCAGCTGCATTAATCCCGGAAGGGGTGGCCACAAATGAATCGCCTCCACGTCACCCTATCCTCTGGTGTCAGGCTGCCCTCTCTGCAACTCCTCCACCTCACTCACATACACTCTCCTAGTCAATCTCTCTCTCGACAATGGTAGCAAGAAAAGTATAAAACACGTCATCTTAGGAAATATAAGACCATATTACTGCTTTTCCATAACACCCATCAATAATAATAATAATAATAATAATAATACCACAGTGCGCTCTTTCTCACCTGACAAAGGTCCCTTACCTATCATTTTGGATCAGTTTTCAGCCAAGAAGGTGAGATGGGGGTCGATTTAACCAATAATCAAGGGTATTCACTCCTACCTTATAACTAAAGCTCACTGAATTTCACTCAACCAAGACTTCTTCAAATTGTGGTAATGGGCCAGTTCCGTCAGGTGAAAACAAACTGACTATAATACTATAACACATGGGCTGACTGAGGCAAGCCCAACCTATCTCAATACAGATGGTTCAGTAATAGTGTCCAAGTGGAGTGTGTGTGTGTGTGTGTGTGTGTGTGTGTGTGTGTGTGTGTGTGTGTGTGTGTGTGTGTGTGTGTGTGTGTGTGTGTGTGTGTGTGTGTGCCACCATCCGTTTCCCTGAGAGAACTGCTGCTGGCCCTTAGGGAACGGAGTGTCTAGTTCATTGCTAGTCTTCTGTAGCAGACACACACACACAATATACATACCGATATATATATATATATATATATATATATATATATATATATATATATATATATATATATATATATATATATATATATATATATATATATATATATGAAGCGTTATGAGGAACACACTGAGGTGGTTTGGCCATGGGGAGAGGATGGAGGGTGAAAGACTGACGAAGACAGTGTAGGTGAGTGAGGTGGAGGGGGGAAGAGGGAGGGGGAGGCCGAGGATGAGATGGAGGGATGGGGTGGAGAGGTATATGAGAGAGGGGGGTATGAGTTGGGAGCAGGGCAGTAAAATGGCGGGGGACAGGGCGACGTGGAGGCGATTTGTTCCTGGCCACCCCAAACGGGATTAAGGCGTCTGGAAATATATATATATATATATATATATATATATATATATATATATATATATATATATATATATATATATATGAATGTACATACACGGTACATCCTACATGACAACCCCGACAGTTGTAACCACAGAATCACCAAACAGTAAAACAAAAACATCCCTAACTCACAAACACAACAAAAACTCACTGCAGCCAACACAAGAGAGAGAAAAAAAAAAGTACCCAACCATAAACCACACGAGAGAAAAGACGAAAAAGGTGAATCCAACATTTCATATTTTCCATTCTAGTACTGCACACGTATCGCCGGGGACTAGTACTTATCATTTTTCGTTCAAAGTATTTATCTGCGGGACACACTGGCCGGCTACATGATGGGGAGGGGAAGGAGGGGGAGGAGAAGGAGGGGGAGGAGAAGGAGGGGGAGGGGATGGAGGAGGAGGAGGGCAAGGGGGGATGAGGAGGAAGGGAGCAGGAGCAGGGAGGAGGAAGAGGGATGGGGGAGAAGGGAGGGGGATGGTGGGGAGGAAGCGGGATGAGGTTGGATAAAGGGGCATGAGGGGAGGGGGAAGGGGCCAGAAGTACTACATGAAGACAGAAATGAAGTGAAAGTGAGGGAAGGAAGGGAAGGGAAGGGAAGTAAGATGGGGTTAAGTGAAGTTAATGGAGGGAAAAGGAAGTGAAGGGAAGAGAGGAAAGGGTACGGAAAGCAAGAGGAAAAGGAATTTGCGTGATAAGGAAACACGAGGGATAGCCTAGGACGAGGGAAGGAGGGAAGGGGAAAGGGAAGAGAAAGGAAGGACGAAGGATGATGGAAGAAGCGATGAAGCGGGAGGGGAAGGGGAATGGGAGAGGGAAGAGGAAAAGGAAGAATGTAGACCGACAAGACAAGATGAAGAGGTCAAAAATAAGAGGACGCAAATATGAGGTACGGAGCCAGAGGAAGAGGGTGAGAGGTAGAGACTAGAAAAAAGGAAGAGTTAAAGAAAACGAGGACGAAGAAGAAGAGAAGGAAAGGGAAGGGAAGACGAAGAAGAATCCAGACATATAGATAAGTCTTGCAGATGAAGGGAGAAACGAAACAAAGCGAATGTAAAACGAGGATTAACTGGGATCAGAAACAAGATTAATGGATGAGAGAGAGAGAGAGAGAGAGAGAGAGAGAGAGAGAGAGAGAGAGAGAGAGAGAGAGAGGAAACTAACCAAAGATTAAAAAAAGAAAAACGACAGGAAATGAACATAAAGTGATGAGGGGAAACTGCATAAACACAGCCAACCAATCTGCCAACCACCTTCACAACCATCGTTTCCCTCCCAATCCTACCAACTTATACTCACTGCTCCTTTCTTTCTCCTCTTTATCTTCCCAACTTATCTACACGTTTCCATTGTCCATTTCCTGCTCCCCGATCTTTATCATTGCCTTTCCATCCTGTCTACCTCATTACCTACTGTTTTACATCATATCTTTCTTATCACGTCCAGGCCTCATCCTTCACCACAGTTTTTATGTATATCCCCTCCCTCCTTTCTTTCTTTCTTCCTTTCTCTTCGTCTTCTTCTCTCACCCTCCTTCTTTCTTTCCTTATTTTCTTCAATCCTTCCTTTCCTCCTTCCATTCATCGTTCCTCCCCTCCTTCCTTCCTCCCTTCCTCCCATGTCTGCATAATATCTTAGAGTTTCTCTTCCTGGAAAAAAAAAAAAAAAAATCACTTTCTCAATTTTTTTTTTTTAATTTCCTCTTTGCGTTCTTCCCCTTCTCGGGTGAATCATCAATTGGCTTACAAGGCGTAAATAGATAGTTATGATAAAATGGTAAATAATCAGGTTGGAACCGTTACAAGTGGAGTGCCGCAGGGCTCTGTACTGGGTTCTATTCTGCTCTTAATACACATAAATGATATAGGTGTGGGTTTATTTTACAAAATATCAAAATTTGTTGATGAGACAAAACAGTCACATCTTTACATGGGCACGCACTTTACAGTGACCTCGGTCAACTGCTTAATTGGGCCCAAACATGACAGGGGATTTCAATATTTGTAAATGCAAAGTGCTAAACATTGGAAATGGAAACGAAAAAAAGCAATTATGCTCTGAAAAATAATCAGCTGGATAATGTCAACCATGAAGAAAACTTAGAAATTATAGCAGCAAAAAATTTATCTTAAACCAAACAAACAGTGCACGGAAGCCGTTAAGACAGGTAACATACGAATCGGATGCATCAGTAGTACATTCAAATATAAATCAGGTAATATCAACCTCGCCTTGTATAATTCACTAGTACGCCCGTACGCCCTTACTAAGAGTACTATGTCCAGTTCTGGTCGCTTTATTACAAAAAAAAAAAAAAAAAAAATGAAGATTTAGAGAAACTTGCATGGCAAAAATGATACCAAGCTTAAGAAATAAACAATACGAGGAGCGCTTACAAGCCGTGAATCTCTTTACCTAAACTAAACGTAGGTTACGAGGATATTTAATCAAATATTCAAACTATTCAGATGACAATATAATACGGCTGTCGAATACTTCACAGCAGACAGGTTGAATTACACTAGGATAATGGACACAACATTTTTGGCATACGATTCCAGTCACAGGAAGCTAACCATTCCTTCTTCACCAGAGTTGTAAATATAGGGAATAAAATGCCCTGCAATGTAATGAATTGTTATACAGTACCAATTTTTAAAAATCACTATGATAAGAATCTATCTTCCAACCCCCAGCTAAGAATGTTCACTTGCAAATACTACTGTACATTTCTGCAGTATATACAACTATTTTTTACAGCCTGGATGATGCAACTGCAGAACAGCCTCGATACACAATGTTGACTCTATGTTATTATCCTTTTCAAGTGGATAGCGTATAATATGATTTTCTTTCCCTCTTTTCTATGCTGCATGGTGGTCCTTCTTACTACTTCCTGCCGGCACGGCCCTTGGGTTTGGAGGGTGGGGGAGAGCTTTTCTGTTTTTCTATCCTTATCTTTTGCTGAGAGAACAGTTTTGGTCGTACTAACCTTCCCAATAACAAA